>NW_004955479.1:7691272-7704205 GCF_000276665.1 Chinchilla lanigera | reverse complement strand
TTTTTTTTTTTTTTTTTTTTTTTTTGGTATTGGTATTTGAACTCAGGATCTCAAGCTTGTCTGGCAGCCCCTGTATTCCTGAGTTATATCGCCAGCCCCTGCCTTTCTTTCTTGCGCAAGATGAAATCTTGGTTTTGTTTTAATTTGCATTTCTCTAATGGTTGTATATGCTGACTATTTTTCACATGTTTAGTGACAATTTGTACTTCTTTCCTGAGAAATATTTATTCATTTCACTTCCCCATACTTGTTTTGACTGGGTCTTTTATTTTGCATGGTCCATTTTTTTAAAGTTGTTTATATAGTATAGGTATTAGACTTGTGTCTGAAGAACAGGTGGCAAAATTTCTCCCATTCTGCAGATTAACTCTTCACTCTTAATCCCATTTATTGATTATTATTGCTATGTCTTATGCAACTGCAGTTCTGTATAGAATGTCCTTACCTACACTAAAGACTTTAAGAGTGTTCCCTATTTTATATTCCAGTAGGTTAAGTATTTTTGTTTTAACATTTAGGTATTTGGTCCATTTTTATTTTTATTTAGTATGTTGTGAGAGATGTGAGTCCATCTTCAATTTTCTGCACATGAGTAGCAATTTCCCCACACCATTTCTAAAGAGACTGTCTTTACTCCTACATGTTTTTGGCCCCTTGTAAAAGATCAAATTGCTTAACATGAATGGCGTTGTTTCTACTTGCTCTATTCTGTTCCATTGATCCACATGTCTGTTTTTGTGGCAAATACCATGCCACTTTTAGCACTGTAGCATTGTAGTATAACGTGAAGCCAAGTATTGTGATGCCTCCTGCTTTGCTCTTGCTTCCCAGGATTACTTTTGCTCTTCTGGGTCCTTTATGATTCTGCATGAATTTCTCTAGTTCTGTGATGAATACTGTAGGCATTTTGATTGGGGTAATCAAATATATATATTGGTTTTGGAAGAATGGCCATTTTCACAGCATTAGTTCTGTTTATCTAAGAAGAGGAGATATCTTTTCATTTTCTTATGTTTTCTTTAATCTCCTTTTTCAGAGTACTGTAGTTTTATTGCAAAGGTCTTTTAAGTCTTTGGTTAAATTAATTCCTTGGTATTTAATTTTTCTTTATGCTTTTGTGAGTGATATTATTTTCCTCAATTCTTTTTCAGTTATTTCATTATTGTGCACAAAATTTTCATTACATGAGTGTGTCCTCTTGCTTAGAAATTAGAAAATACTTGATTTTGGATTTAAATATATTGTGAATGTGCATTTGTTCATCTGTAGTGATTCATTGCTTTAAATAATAATTAGTAATAATGATAACTAACATTTATTGAGTGGTTCTTGTGTATCAGACATAATTCTTAGTGGTTTACTGAAGTGATTTCCTCAACATTAAATAGTTATTAAGTGATGGGATGAGAAAACAATTTTATTTTTGCTGAACTACATCCCCAGCACTTAAAATATTTTATTTTGAAACTGGGTCTTGCCATATCACTAAGTTTCCCAGAATGGGCTCAAACTTGGAATCCTCTTGCCTCAGCTTCCTAGAATGTTGGAATCACACATGTGTGCCAGCATTCCCAGCTTACTCTTGACTACCAGCAATACTACCTCTTTTTGAAGATTGTTTTCTTCAATGCTATCTCTGTCTTTTTTGCTAGTTTTGTGGCTGAAAATTGTATCATAATCTCAACTTTTTAAAATAATAATTTGAAACACAAAAATAAAAATGTAAAGTTCAATCATGTCCGGTACTAGCAATGACACAGCACTACTGTGATGGTACCTGAATGTGCAGCTAATACCCTCAACAAAGAACCAAATTGTGCAGATTTCCCCTGACAGCTATTGTAAATCTAATACTGACTTAAGAGAAGAAAAACATTGCCAGCTATTCTTCTGATAGAGGTTTATCTAGAATATCTCCAGTATATGAATATATGAATAACTCAAAATATCTAGCATATATGCAAAAGTTAAAAAAAATCATGTAAAATAAAAAACCCAATCAAGAAATGGGCATTCACTAGAGAAATGAACATTTCTCTGACTATTTCAGAAATGCAAATTAGGATAAGGCTAAGATTCTATCTTACACCAGAAAAAATGGTAATTATCAAGAAATCAAAGAATAACAAATGCTGGTGTGGCTTTGTTGAAAAGGAAAATTCCTACATTGTTGATGAGAATGTGAACTAGTAAAACCAGTATGGAAATCATTATGGAGCTATCTCAAAGTGCTGAAATTAGAAATTCCTTATGACCCAACTATGCCCCTTCTATTTATATTCCCGAAAGAGCTAAAGATATCATATTACAGAGATACATGAATACCTGTGAATGTAGCAGTACAATTCACTGTAGTGAAATCCTGGAAGCAGCTTGTAAGTCCATCAAGAGATACAGTGGACTACTACTTGACTATAAAGAAGAACAAATTCGAGACATTTGTAGGTAAATTATTGCACCTGGAAAATATAATGTTAAGTGAAATAAATCAGGTATACTGGCTTAAATACCGTAATGTGTCTCTCATTTAAGTAAGGCAAAGTACAAATAAAGAACAAAATAAAGGATGGCTAGAATGAAACAAGGGTTTCTTAAAAACAGGAAGGGATCCAGGATACTGAGAGTTGGGAGAAGTGTGATTTAAGATATGCCGCACACAAGAACCTCATAACCACAGCGAATGTAAACATTACATATCAAAAACATGAGCTGAGAATAATAATAACAGGAATACAAATGGGGAAAGAGGATTTAGACATGGAGTGGGGGAGGTGGCTAAGAGAGGGAAGGATAATAATTGTGTTATGTACGTGCACCTACTTCCCAAGATGCACGCAAACTTCATGCACTGCAAATATGTACTAATAAAGAAATGAAAGAGATTAAAAATGTGTTACCTTGTAGAATTTGTGTTCCTAAGACTCAGTGATAGGCAGTAATGATAATTAAGACAATTAAGAGCCACCTTTTTTATTCACTTCCTGTGTGTCTGACATAGCACGACAGATAATGCTAGCACTCACCCCAAATCCATTTATTATGTCCAGTTTACAATCTCATTTGCCCCTAGGGTAGCAATGTGCCCATCTAACCTCCAGTGTGAGGTGGTCCTCCAGAAGTTGTGGCCTATGCAGGGTAACCAAGAGACAGGAACTTAAGATCTGGTAAAGATTTCTTTAATCTGTGTAAAGGGGAATGATTTTGCTCCAAGACAAACACAGCCTACTTCCTTGAACATACTTTGGTTTCTCTTCTTTTCAGGCCTCAGCTTGTGCTATGTACATACTGTGTGCATACCACCTACTTCTAGTCTGGGAGAAGGAATACATGGACTAGTAGAAGGAGACCTTGTGAACAAGTAGTCATGGGTGTTTTCCTACAAAATTAAAGGTCAAAATGAATGAAAATTGTCCCACATGATACCTGGCACAGAAATGATAGCTTCTCAATGAAGTTTTCTCATGCACCCAGCAGACAGGATCTTGTTCTTTCTTCCCTGAGGACTATCTGAACCATATTTACTCCATATCACATACTAATCTTTTTAAATTTTTCATTAATAATATCTGTATCTTTTTTTGCCAAATACAGGGGAGCTTCTTGAAGCCATTGACCCTAGCTCATGGATAGTATTTGTTTTATTGAACATCAACTGGAATTTATTTTACAGATTTGCAGACTTTTTCTCTGCTTTGGGTTTAGAGCAATAGATGGTCAGTTTGAAAAATTTTATGGAATTGTCACAGATCATTGCACCAGAGAAAAAGAGTGCAAGTAAACAGATCTAGACTAGAGAAACTCTGAAGAAGTAAAAATCTTCCATTACTAACAGAGCGCTTGACAAGCATGATTCAAAATTAAATATTTTTGTTATGGTAATCTTCTGGCAGTGATCAAAGAAATCAAGAGGAGTTTTCAATATAGCATTTAAGGTAAGAGTTATACCAATTTTCTTTAAAAATTACTAATAACAATATAAGAATATATTGATCCATACCAGAGAATAAACAACCTTCTTTTGTTTTAACAGATTGACATAGTGTTTTATTTAAGCTGTCTGAACTAAGGAAAATAATGTGCAGCCCTATCATACATTTGTAAAAATGTATGTAAAATACTAAGGATGTGCAGTATACAAAACCAGTTTCTTGTAGGTATTTCACATCCTTGTGGGTCATATACTTAAGAAAAGAAACAGTTTTGGTATGACCAGCAGTAACAGCAATACAGTTTCTTGGGTTCAGAGCTACATCTGCTTAAAGCCCTTACCCAGATAACCACATCTTCTGGGAGTCTGATGAAAGAACTAGCAAGGTCAAGAAATGTCACAAACCATAAAGCTACATGGAGGTAATTCAATTACCACTTTAGAGGTTTTCTTTTTATTTAAATACATACTTTACATTTCATGCTTGCCTGTAATGCACTACCAGGAGCAAGATAAGGAAGTTCTACTGTAGACAGTACAAACAGTAGCAGCAAGTGTATACACTGAGGTGTAGTATATAGACCCTGCAGTTAGTAAGGGAGGCTCTCACTTTTGTACTCTAGGAGAAGCAAGTGGCCCCACAAGAACAGTCAGCTTTGAGAAGCCGAAAATCAGGTGTGGGAAATGGAAAACTTAGTGGAATAATGCTATGTAATTAGTGTAAAATGCAAAGCTATGAGCAACGCTTGCCAACAGTCCAAACACAAGTGGCCAATTTCCTCCAAGATGGCTGCCTTGGGATAGCAGGTCAGACTTCATGACAGTGCAAGCTGGAGTCTGAAAACTTGGAATGGGATTTGGACAGGATGATTCCAGGTTTCCTGCTGTTCTTCCTGCCAAAATCCTAAACTACAGCTACGGGCAACACAGCAAAGTTTCAGTTTTCCTCTGCACATTGTTCTGTGCTCGCTCATGCCTCCATGCCAGATGACTGGGGTCTGGGAGTGAAAGGAAGGGAATCTCAAAATCAAAGCCAAGAACACACTTTCTATGACACTGACAGCCTCAGAGGGGATCCTTGGCCAAAGTCGTGGAAATTACCTTAAGATTTTGGCAGGGAGGGGAATCAGAACAACAAAAAGCTATGGCTCAGTCTATGGGGTCACGCTTTCCCTCTAGAGGAACAAATGCTCTAAACGTCAGCCATCCTTAGCTTTCTGCTCTTCTTCTCATCTGTTTCTTTCTTAGAAAATGGATGCAATACAACTTAAAGGACACACCTTCTAATCTACTGTGAAATGTTCAACATACTTCCAAGTGAAAAAAGGTTAATCTATAGATGTAAGAATGAACTACCATTTACTAACTTTTTATACTAATAATGAAAGTCACTCAGGCAGAAATATGAAAAATTAGTCAACAACCTTCTTTATTAGAAGTCATTGCCTTTTGTGAGGGCATAATTCCCACCACTGTGTTCTTTTAGTTTTGGGGGATTAATTTGATGTTTTTTTTCTATGTTGCTGTAATACTTGAGAGTTGGTGATTTATAAAGAACAGAGGTGTATTGAGTTCATGGTTCTGGAGGTTCAAGATCTAAGACCAGATGGCTGCATCTGGTAAGAATCTTGTCCTGCGTATAACATGGTGGAAATGGTAGAAAAGCAAAACTAAAGGGCAGCTGCTTGTACAACCTGCTCTCACAGGAAGTGATCAAGTGCTACTTGAAATGAGCTTTCATTCACTACTTCAAGAATTAATGCAGTCCTTATAGTATGATGCTAATCCCTCACAGTGATCAAGTCACCTTTCAAAGGTCTCACTTCCAAACTTAGCACAATGGCAATCAATCTACATGTTGGGGGAGCCATATTCAACCTGTAGCATGTAGCCAGAAGGATCTACATGTAGCTCAAACAGGTGTCTCTTGTCTTAAGCCATCCCATCTGTATATATGTGAAATTAGAGCGTGAGAGCTTGGGAGAGAGGGGAGCAAAAAGTAAGCCAGAAGGAGGTGTAGGCAGGTGGAGCAGAAGAGACCCTGCAGGGTTAGAAGATGAAGATGATAGTATGGCAGGAAGTTGAGAAGATGTGCTTGTGAGAAATCAAATCAGGGAGCTTCATGTTTAATTTCAAAAGCTTCAGAAAATGTATGTGTATAAAGCCTACTATATATTTTTATATGTTGGGAGAAGTAGAGAGACCAAAGCAGAAGAGAGGGGAAGGGAGAAGGGGAGAGGGAAGATGGGAAAGAGAGATTGATAGTACCAATACGCATGTATCCATAAATAAATATGCATAGATATTAGAGTAATGGATTTCCTCTCAAATATCAATCCAGCCCAAAGATATTATTCTAGAAAATAAGCAAGTTCGTTTTTTTCCAGTTTGAAGTAATATTTTCTCCTTATTCTCATTTATTATCACAAAACACTGTCCCCCTTGCCTGTTACAGAAGGAATCCAGTACCAGTCATAAATATCTTGACCTCTCCTTCCTATTATCCCATAAAAGAGAACACTGGGCATTAATTGAACTATCATATATTCCCGCTAACTCTACTGATGTGTTATGGACATTTGAAGAAGTTGTTTTTCTGTGAAATGTATTCTTCTGGTGAGTTAGGCTCTGAGTACAGCTGTTGGAAAGATTTCATATCCCACATTCTTCAACTGCTCTATTATGGTTCATGTGCTCTGGTTATGTGTTAATAATTTTCTGACATCTGAAATAACAGCCCCATTTGAGCCACATGGAGTGCTTTTATCTCAAAGGGATTCAGCTTTAAATACAGATGGGCTTGTCGGCATGGTCTAGATGACATTTTTATAACCTGTAATGTTCTTCAGCAAGATGTGGTTAATGATCCTTCACATCAACCAGCCAGAGAGTGCTTAGTTCCTGGTGGAAGGTCTCATTCACATCACAGTTTCTGCGCCTACTGAACATAAAGTTATTACTGTGGGAATCTGTTAATGAAAATCTAAAGATTACTACATTATTCCTTTTTATCCTGATTGTATTAATTTTAATATTGTGATTTCTGTTTGCAATCTTTCGCACTACTATAACCTACTCTAATTTGACCTTTTGTTTTGGAACAGCATACTTGTTTGGAGGGAAAGTTATGTCCCCCTAACTGTGCCTCCTCTTGCTTGACTGTAACTTCTAAATGAGCTGGTCCTGTTGGAGACTGGCTTCCAGAAGTTTTATGGACCCCCTACTAAATTAATGAGGCTTATTTTTTAGAAACTATCATGAAGAGTACAAACAAACCAAGAGATAAGTCTGTGGAATACCTGAAACACTATCTACATGCCCCGTCTGTTTTCCTCTTTACACAGGATTTTTGACCTCTGGGCTTTTGGACCTTACAATGCTGGAAATACATTCAATAAGTGATTTTGGGGTGTCTGCTTTGGGTAAGGCTCTATACACTATGTTGGGAAGCTACATACCTCACACTATTCATGATGTGAGATAATAGGTGTACGGCATGGTTGGGAAATGGACTTTCATGCAAAATAAAATCAATGCCATAAAGACAGGTACAAAGTGATGGAGTTGTTTCCAAATGGCAGGGAAAGTAGCAAGGCATTGGCATCCGGACAAGAGCTTGAAAGAGGACTTAGAGTTTGTGAGCAAAAGAAAAGACAGACATGGTTTTAGGGCTATTTGAATCACTTGAGCAATTCTGGGTGAGTAGATGTTCCCTTGACTCCATGTGTGGCTCTACTGGACCAGCTGGCTAGAGTAGACTGTCCTGTGAGATTCAGAGGCAAGTGAGTTGAAAAGGCAGTAGGGCCAGAGTAGAGGACAGAACTGGGAGTGAGTGTGCCTGGAATGCCAGCAAGATAACACTGACCTTTACCTTGTTGCCATGGGAAGGTATCAGATGTTTTCAGTCATGATTTGATGAATGCTTTGGAGCCATCACTGCAGTGAGTGGAGGACCACAGAGACAAATTACAAAGCTTGTAACTTAGACCAGGTTACAGGGCCCCCAGGCCTGGAAAAAAGGAAAAGTATTTGTTAAAATATTTAGACGTTCAAGACTACTTTGTGAAGAAGTTGGTATGACTATTCGTGGGTGTCTGAGCTGACATGCTGCTGATTTATTCTGTGGCACTTTAGCACCCATAAGTACAGCAGAGAAGGAAGATGGGCTACGTTAAAATGCTACCTTAGCAAACACCAGTCATCTGTACTTGAGCAATTGGTCTTGATCTCTTGACACTGCTTATAGTGTTCTTCTGCATTCTGTAGTATTTGATGCCCATCCTACAACACTACCCACCAAAAATTCTCTTCCAGTGCTCTGAACTATCTTTCTAAAATAGCTATTTGTCCATATGCTGTATAATATCAGAATCCCACACTCAGCTAATTAATAAATAAAATTAGCAGTATTGCCATTTTTAACATGCTAATGAGTTAGCCTCTCAGAGAATCCTCCTGCATTTTACACCTGTATTTTGCATCCAAATAGTTACGCAACTACAAGGAATTCACGGCCTTGTGCTAGAGAAGCAGGAACACAGCTGGAGGCCTCTGTGTGTTATACAGGGCCTCACTTCTGTTTATAGACGGAATTACCTCCTTTAAGAGCCATAAGACGGATAAGGAAAATGTTGTTAAAATTAATGAATGATGGTGAGGCAATGTATGTCTACAAAGCAGAAAAAAACGTCAGTGTATGAGAAAGTTTAGTTTCAAAATATAAATGCTTTATTTATTTTTAAAATGTCAAAATACTTTGCACCTGTTAGGGAAATATGATATTTGGGGCTTTTATTTTAGGTTTCAAACTATAGAGTATTTCTGTCCTGAAAAGGGTTGAGGGAAAAAAACCTGGGGAAATAGGAGGAAAGGGAAACTAATATCACTTCTGCCAGTGAACTGTCTTTATGAAGACTTTCATTTCTTCTGCATGTGGTTCCAAGCATGTTTGCATCACCACGCTTCAGGGGAATGACTGCTTCTGTTCAGTACTCTTTAATGTGGGGACCATGTCCCCCCGGTGAAACACACCAATCCTGGGGCAGATGGTCATGACCACTGGAAAGAGCATAGACCACTATAACCAGATTATGTTCAGAAGTGACACAGATTATGAGAGACTTCCAGGGACTTCAAGGCAGCTAGAACATAGTTACCCAAATTAAATTTGGCCTAAACAACAGGCTAATGCTTCCTCTCTAGCCACATGCTTCAGGCAGACATTAATGTTCTACATTGTAATTTTCTGTGCAAGGGGAAACAAACATTTTTGAGAAAAGCAACTGTTTGTAAACTGTTTTGGGATATTTCTTTTATCCTCCAATTCTACATGTTGAGCCTACAGACAGCACGCTGAGCTATTTTCTCAGCCTTTCTTTCTTTCTTTCTTTCTCTCTTTCTTCCTTTATTTATTTATTTATTTTTATATCTTGAGACAGGGTCTCACTATGTCACTAACTTTCTCAGGCTGGACTGGGCTGGGGCTTGTGGATCCTCCTGCTTTAACCTGAGAGTGTTGGGATTTATGTGTGCCCTCAGGCCTGGCTTTGTGTTTGTATTTTGTTTGTTGGGTATGAGCCCTTAATTATGTATGTATATGTTTGTTTTTCACTTTAATTTGTGGCAAAGTAGACAAAAGTTATCATTTTAATTATCTTTAAATTTGGTGGCATTAAGTGTGTTCACGTACAAACTGTTATTTTATCTCCTGAGTTAGTCTTTGTGTTTCCTAGTCAATTTTGTGTATGCGATTCTGTATCTTTGAAGAACCCTGGGCTTTTTTCCTTTTCATACTGTATTTCTTTTGATTATCACAACTTCCCATTATTGCATAAGTTGTATAACTATAATAAAATAACTTTTCTGTTCAAAACGTGCTTGCTCTCACACTACCGACTAATCAGGAGCGGGCCCGATCTGAAAACACAGGGAATGGGAATGCTTGACCTCTCCAGGGCCGGTTGCTACCGCTGTCCTTGGGACCAGTTGTAACTGCAGTAATTCCTAGTCAACAGTGTTCAGTTGACATCTTCAGGCATCAAAGCAGCTGCAGTGTGGCTGCTGTAAAATGACTGCTCTCTCTTACCATGACTTTCAACTTTAATTCTCCCAAATGGTTTTAAAATCATTTATTCCTTCACCAGCAAAATGCTCGTTTTGAATATTTGTGCTGTTCCACACGAATGCACTGAGACAGAAAGCTGCATGGTTACCTATGTGAGAAAGGACCAGGGCAGTGAGAAGGTGAACGTGGTGTTCTCTGGGAAAGCTTTTTGGGAGGGAGATGAGCATGTACATGGGGAAAGTGACCTTGACTTGATCAGTTTTGCTATTCATTCTATCAACCACAATAAAGTGGTATTGGTGAATGTCTTCATATCATACTCCCTTTGAGTTTTGAAATAAAGCAATTATTGTCCCTGAAATAATACAGTTTCATAGGCACACTATTTTCTAAAGATTCAAGATGATGTAGAATTTTCATAAAGTTCCTTTATGAATAATTCAGGTGTCTACAGAATTTAGGTTAAGTATCAATCATGTACAGATGTGGAAGTGAAATCTTTCCCCAGTAATGTCATATCAGTCCAGTGTGAGACATGTAGGTTCTTGTTGCTCACATTGGTATCTTCAGATCAGCTCAGAAGTTAACAGCAGTGCATATACTTTGGCTACACTCCTGTCCCAGAGTCAGAATCTGACTAAGTCTAAGGTACATTAGTGATTTTATGGATTGGCATATAGAGTTTTCCACATAGAATTATATTGATAATTGGAAATGGAAAGGTTCAAAACTGGATGGATAGTATGTTCTCATTTTAAATTATATGGCTGTAGATACAATTAGAAAGAATATAAATCAAACAATAACCAGGCTTGTCATTAGCTAGAAGATGGTGAATAAATATCTCCTTTGTTCTTTTATTTTTTGTCATTGGTTTACCTCTTCATCTGATTTTTCCTTCCAATAAATGTGAATATCTCTATAATAGATTTCATAAGTTAAAATGAAAGTTTAAACATTTTTAAGTTAAAATACTCTATTTAATATATTCAACTTCTTTCTTGTGATATTTGATATGATTCTGCTTCCTCCTATTTTCAGTGACAAAGATGAACAATTACATGAGTTTAACTTTAAAGGCAATAGCCAGATGGAACATATCTCATTGAATATTGGCCCTTAGATGTTTTCTTGTTTTAGTACACAATAGACTAGACTTGGATGAAGAAAGGTGAATATTTCCCTTTTCTAATACGGTAGTCTGATTATTGGTTATTACAAAGTAAAATTGCAGTCTACCCTTTAGATATGACATGATTATTTCAATGGCATCATTATTATTGAGATTGTAAAGAACTTTAGAAACCAGCTAAATATTATGAAGAATGAACAAGTAGAAATATAGTTAAAATGTGATATACTGCTGAAATATAAAAGGCTGCATGACACTTTGAATTGTTACATTTTGTTATTTTCCTTAATTTCCCATTGTATTTGAATTTTGTTAGGTTATAAGGACAAAATAATTATGAAGCAACTAGCAGATTTAAATAGAATTCTTTTAAGCTTTCGGATAATAGAAAAAAATAATAACTTGGGCCTCTGGTTTTTTTTTTCTTCCGATAAATGGGATTGGCAGAGTCTTGTCACTTACACATACACTATTTTCTCAGGCTATTCTCAGGATTTGAGAATCCACAATATATATTTTATGCAAGCTTTTGAGGGTGTTTTAGTCATAAAAATGCTTCTATCAACTTTGCAAAACTACATTTTCAAAGGCATTTGAATCAGAAAGCATAAAACTTTTAGCAATTTCAAAGCAAAGAAGAGAAAACTTCCTAAAAATTCTAAAGAATATTTTGTTATTCTTTTTAGACATTCATTTTGGAACATGTAGGACATCATTTTGTGAAATTAAAAAAAGTATTTGGAGTGCCATCACCATTCACCTGGGGCATCAGCTTTCTAAATGAGGGACGTTGCTGGCTTCATTAGTAAATTTTTGACATGCAAATGCTTGTGTGTATTTAGGAAATGTAATAGTATTTCAAGAATGCAGTACATTTATTATGGTTGAGTTGTCATATTAGTTCAGCTTTCTAGCAGTGTACCTGTGAGCCAAGTGGTAGCCCATGAAGTGCCAGACAGCAGGCTTCCTCTCTCAGTGTGGGACAAAGAGCTGCTTGTGAAATGCATGCAGCTGGACACGCTACTTTGCCTATGGATACTACTTTGAGCAATGTACTGATATTCCTAGGTAGAGGCAGATACACGTGTGAGAGTTATGCAGGAAGCTGAAAATCAACTCAGAGGATGTGGTGTAAAATACTACTAATTTTGAAAGAATAGATTCTGTGGATATACCCAGTTTTAATTTTATTCACAAGAACAGACAATTGTGTTAAACCTCCATTAAACTTGAGCCTCAACAGAAGGCGAAAGACTCAGAGTCATGTGGCCTTAAATGCTTTCTGGTGTTACATTTTTGTTAAATTTGGTTAGATTCAGTGGATCAATTCCTCAATTAGCCAAACATAGAAAGACATAGAAAGCTGAAATTCATCACCAATGTGAATGTAAATAACTATAGGTCATGAACTTTTTTCAAGTCAGAATTCTTGTTGACAAAAACAAAAAGTCAACTTGGTTAATTGTTTTTACACTAGAGCAAATCAATGGGAAAAAAATTAAATTGATTTTTTAAATTATTCAAATAAACAAAATAATTGATTTAAAAATTATTGATTTATTCCACTTTCAGTGGCAATGCATGAGGAATGCCGATTGTAAGAGTTATTGACAACCTGCCACTTAGAATCTTCTATTATTTAATCCTTTAGTCACTTTATCTTCCCCAGAGGAAGAAGTGCACACGGTGATAATTTCTTAGCCCTCGAACAAGTCTGAGAAGTGTAATTCCAAAGCCTCTGCTCTTTTGGCCACTATGAATGTTTTCCTTACTGTGGTGTCTGCTCATGACCCTCTTAAAGAATATTTT
>NW_004955479.1:7676194-7690802 GCF_000276665.1 Chinchilla lanigera | reverse complement strand
CTGTGAATGACTCAAGTTTATCCTTCTTTATGGCACAGTAATACTCCACTGTGTATAAATACCACATTTGTAAATCTGCTTATCTGTAGATGGAAATAAAAGCTGTTTCCATGATTTAGTTATTATGAATTGTGCTGCCATAAACATTGGTGTGGATACATTACTGTGGTGTTATGTCTTTAATACTTTGGAAAGATGCTAAGATGGGCAATAGCAGGGTCCAGTGCAATTCTACTTATAGTTTTTTGAGGAATCTCCATACTGGTCTCCATGGTTGTATTGGTTTACAGTCCCACAGCTATGGAGAAGTGTTCCATTCTCCACTCAGCCATACCGGTATCTACTGTTTTGTGACTTCTTGATGACTGCCATTTTTTCTGATGTAAGAAAGAACCTTAGCATTGTTTTAATTTGCATTTCTGTAATGACCAAAGATGGTAAATATTTTTCATATATTTGTTGGTCATTTTTATTTCTTCCTCTGAAGAAATGAGCAGGGAAGTGTCTGCTCATTTCTCTTGACTGTTTCTTGATTGGGTCTTCTATTTTAAGTGATTTAATTTTTTGAACTTTTTATATATTATAGAGATTAGTCCTCTTTCTGAGGAATTGGTGGCAAGTTTTTCCTAGTTCTATAGGTTATCTCTTCACTTTACTGATTGATTTCTTTGCAGTGTAGAATTTTTAAATTTGATGTAATCCCTTTTATTAATTCTTGTGTTTTTTGTGCAATTATTCTGTTTAGGAAATCCTTTCCTATACTTATGACTTCAAATGTTTTACTTATTTTATCTTCCTGTAGTTTCAATATTTCTGTTTTAATGTTTAGTTATTTGACCCATTTTGGATTTAGTTTAGTACATCATGAGACATATGGATCCAAGTTCAGTTTGTAAATACACACCCAGTTTTCCCAGCACTATTTGTTGAATAGGCTATCTTCCCTCTTATGTATGTCTTTGGACACTTTGTCAAAGATTAAATGATTGTATGTGTTTATGTTACAACTTCAGTGGTTCCTCTGTATTGATGGGTCATTATTTATCCATGTCTTACCTGATACATTTATATTGTTTTCCTGTTTTCAGAACACTAGATTTTTATATTTGTATACATTTAGAATGTTAACCATTTTCCATTACAGTGCTTCTGTGGACATCTTTGTACACCTTTTTATATAGTTTTCTGCCTGATTTTCTGGCATAAACTTTATTAGTGAATCAAAGAATGAGCGTGTTTTGCCTCCAGAATGGTTGCACTGATTTAAATTTTTAACAGTAGAGAATGAAAGTGCCAGTTTTACCTCTACTTCACCTGTGTTTAACCTGAGATAAAAATTGAACTTCCTCCTCTTACTAATATATTACTAGTTAGATGTGATGTTTATATTCTTACTGAAATTGAATGAATTTTCTTTTGAAAGTTTTCTGCTCATTTTTCATAATTGTACAGGGTTATATTTTTATTATCTGTCAAATTTCTGAGTAAATTAACCCAAAATACCTGCTACTTTTCTCTATGCTGATTTTTAGAAAATATTTGTTTTATGAAAGCCAGGATTTTTAGTTACTTTTGTTAAAAAGATTATCTTAGTTACTTTCTTGTCGTTAGGACAAAACACCCAACACTCACCAGTTAAAAGAGGAGACGGTTTTGTCAGCTCACTGTTTATAACAATTCAGTCCATAGTCAGCTGGCTCCAAGGCAGAGTGCAAGGCAGAGGGCCATGGCAGAGGACAGATGTACTGTGGCATGGCAGGCAGGATGAGGCATAGGCTCAAGGAAGTAGGAAGTTTATGTACTTCCAGGCCATGCCCCTGTGACCCACCTTTTCCCACCAGGCTTCCTCTCCCAACATCACATCCAGCTATAAACCCTGGATTAGTGGACTAATCCCGTATCACACAACTATGGGCCGTCACCTCCCCAAAGCCCCACCTACGAGTGCATGAGGCTTTGGGAGCACATCTGGAGATAAGCCGTAACAATGATCAATTATTTCCTTGATATTATAGAATTGTTGTCATGCTTAAAAACTACTTGTGTGTGCATGTGTGTGTGTCGGTATGTGTAGTCTTGGCCACATCCTTTAGGTTTTGAAATATATTGTTATTCATGAAGTAGTATTTTATAATTACAGTATTAAATTTCTCTTTGACTAAACAATTCTTTAAAATTAGTCTTAGTTGTATTTGCTAAGCCATCAGAGGCTATTGGTTTTTCTCTCACATCAAAGTTATTCATTTATTTTTAAATTCTATTCATATAAATCTTATCTATTAATTTATTTTTGTTTCTTTAAGTTTCTTAGTACAACTTAGGTATACATAATGATGCCATTCATCATAGGGTATTTGTACCTGTAAATGTTATATCTAGTTTCCTCTTTATTTTTTCCCCATTCTCATCCCTTCCTTTCAAAACTCTTTCCCTACCCATAGCTAAATCTTGGAAGCAGCCTAAATGCCCATCAATCAATAAATATGTAACCTTCTAATCTTTTTACCCTCTTTGAAAAAATTTACGTTTTACAGCATAGTGGTCAGAGAATATCAATTAAAATTTCCAAATGATGATTGCCAACATTAAATTTTGGCAGAAAATGGTCATTGTCAAATTAAAATAATTGGTGAATATGTCCTGTACATTTGAAAGTAAAATATATTACTTAGTGATTATCACTTTTATTTCTTATGTCAGCTTCTGAAATGAGTATGCTAAAGCCAAAGTATATTTTTATTTTTTGTATAAGACAGTTTCTCTTCATATATTCACTTTTTTCATTAATTATACTCCAAACTGTTATGCATGCAACGTAGAATATCCAATTATCATAGCTGCATAGGCAGTTCATATTTTTCTCAATGACCTAATATATATTGACAATTCAAATAATTACAGAAAATCATGTCCATTATAAGTAAATGATTTATATGCTTTTAAATTTCAATACATAAATTATTATCAGAGATGTTTAAACTTCTACTAGTTTGAAATTTTATTCATTTTTTGAGATATTTTGCCATTTTTTTCTTATAAGGTTCTCTGTACCTGATTGGTTCACAGTAATTCTGCATATATTAACAAAATATTATTTCCAAAATATACTGAAAGATTTTACTTTAATGTTATTTCAAATAATAAATTTGTACAAAGCATGGATAATACAAAATAAAAGAACAATTTGAAACTTAGCAAGATTGAAATAATAAATCAAGTGGGAAGAGATGAACTCCAGCTTTATTTTACCCATTAAAACATCTTTGAAATGAAAATTGTATTTATCTCTTTTGCTTAAAATATATTGTGATTCTAACCCCAGACAGTTATAGTTTTAAAATAGAAATTATGACAGAAGGTTGACTAACACACAATCTAAAAATATATGGAAAAGCTGCTTTGGAGAATTGAATGAAGACAATTCTGTAGTTGACCTAGTTTTTTGGGGGGCGTTTCATAGTTCCACAGGGAGGACTCAAATTCTCCAAGGACATAATAACAGGGCTAAGTGTAGCAGTCAGTTAATTCATAGAGTTACACAAGAGTTAAACAATAATGCATATAAATATGTGATATTAAGTCAGGTTGGGTCCAGCTCAAGTTCCATAACATGAAATTAGAAAATGTATAAATATAATTCATTAGAGAAACTCATAGAAAGGAAGTGCTTATCTCAAAAGGTGCAGGAAACATTGCTAATACTCAAAATGAGCCTCTGATAAATGTATAGATACAGTTAGAGTGTAGCAGACTTTCTTAAACTGATAAAAATTACTCAAAAAATGCTGTAATGGAACATAATCCTAAATGCAGAATGTGGTAGATTGGTCTTTAAAATTAACAGCAATGAAAGGGTGTTTAATATTGCCAATTCATATGAAGGTTGTATCAGAGGTCAATGTAAAAGGAAAAATTTGTTTAAATAAGAATCGAAGAGAAATAAAGGCAGGGCTGGGGATTTAGCTCAGCGGCAAAGCGCCTGCCTGGCAAGCGCAAGGTCATGAGTTCGGTTCCCAGTACCAGAGAAAAACCAAAAAAAAAAAAAAAAAAAAGAAGAAGAGGAATAAAGGCATAAGTATTTGTGGGTAACATTCTCTACACGGAAGTAAAAAAATCTAGTAATAAAGTATTAGGTATGATGGGAGAGCTGTGCAAAGGTTTTTCAATCTTGGAAATGTTCGTATTTTGGACTGAATTAATTTTTGTTGTAAGGGTATGCTTTGTGCCTTTCAGGAAGCTCAGTGGCCTCTTCTAGTTGCGTGTAGCATCAGTTCACCAGCTGTGAAAATATACCTACAGACATTGTAAATGTGCATTGAGGGACAAAAAAGATCATCTGAAGTTGAGAACCACTAAACCTGATATATTACTCACACAGAACAAGTTTGGCACCTTTTAATACACTAGCAGCAAAGTAATAGAAAATATAATTTAAGAAACATTTGTAAACTGATTATATTAAATACCTAGAAATAAATTTACAAAAAATGGCAAAATGCTATGGAAAGAAAATTTTAAACTGATGTTTGGAATGGAGTATAGGTCAGTGGTAAAACACATTCTTGGCACATGTGAGGTCCTGGGTTCAATTCCAGCACACATAGAACATATACACAGACAGAAGAACATTAACACAAAAAATAAAAACGCAAATGCAAATAAAAATGGAAAGGAAAAGAAATAACAAAATTGTTTTAAGACATGATTACATCTAAATAACTGAAAAGCAACAGTGTATATAGATAGTAATATAATATAAAGGTATCAGATTTCTCTAATTAATTTAAACATATATTTTATAAATTTTCCATCTATAATTCAAAGAAGAGTGTTGATATAATATAATAAGCATTCTAAATTTTATATAGATAGTTATAAAGCAAAGAGAAGACAACACTTCTGGGAAAATTGTTATGATTTATGAACTTATATAATTATGATTATTATAACTTTATGTTATGATTATGAAATTTAGTAATTTATAAAATATGATATTGGGTCAAGGATAGGTGCATGAGCTAATAGAACAGGAAAGGGCAAAAAACACCTCATTTCTCCACAGGTTGTAGGAACAGGACAAGAGTTAGTGAAAAGGGTGACTTTACTCCACATAAAGAATTGAAAAGTGTTTATCAAGAAATGAGAAGTTAAATTGCATTCCTACCTCACACCATAAGCTAAATATAGGTGTCATCAAATGCTCATGTCAAAAGTAAAAATTTAAAACTCTTAGAAAAAATACAAATAATGAGTTTTAGACTTTGGGGTGAAAACAAATTTCTTACACAGACATGAAAACATTCATTGTAAAAACTGATAAATGTGACTATTTAAATTCCAATTGAAAAAGAATCTTTCTTTTTCAAGCAACCAAGTGGGCTATCTGACTAAAAACCTCCTTACAGTACACCAACTTTAAAAAAGTTGGAATATATATATACACCATGCACACACACACACACATACACACACACACACACACACACACACACACACACACACATACACCCCTCTTATTTATGCACTCATCACTTTTTGAGGAACAATGATCAGTAAAGCATAGTTCTTCTTATGATGGAAGTTATGTATACATATTCTTAGTAAAAGTTATTCAGTGTCCCCCAGAGAAACAACAAAAGGCTCCAATTGCACCAGATGAAGAGAATTTCTGTTAGCGAAAAATATATAGGTTGAATTCGGGGATTGTTAGATACTTTGGTTTGTTTCTGATTCCTCTTAAAATGTATTACTTTCTCTTACATAATTGTTATATATTCTTTCCCATTTCTTTCCTTTAACTAAACATTTGGTATTTGAATAGGCTCTTTGGTTACTTTTCTTACAAGATGTTTTATTTAAACCTTCTAATTCATCTGCTTTCCTGAGATGTGTATCACTAAGTAATGGAGCTTTTCTTATTTTAGAAGTTCAGTAGCTCATTTGAGTAGTATAAATGCAATTGTAGGTCACATTTCTATATATCAGAAGGTGCTATTCATTAATGATGATGACACATTACAATTTAAGATACCTTTAAACCAAAGATAATAAAGATATTTCCACAAACGTAAGTACTCTTATTAGCTCAGTTTCTTAGTGGAAAAATCAAGGAGGGTTGACTCAGAAAAGCAGGCTTGCCATTCAACTACATTCTTTGTGCTTTTTTATTATTTGTGTATGAAAGTAGTCTAAGAAGGTCATGTTCAACACAAATAAGGCACCTATTTTTAATATTTTTATATCTAGACTTTATGAAAACATCCAATTGTGTGAGTGCCTTTGGCAAAGGAAATGAACATGGATCCTTATCCAGTGCAGTTGTGGAGGCTGATTATACACTGCTGATTCCACCAGATACATTTGTCCACACTGGCAGTACTACATATTAACTCTTAATGGAAATCCGTTCCTGATCCATTACCAACTATTTTGATCCTCATGGGTAAAACTGCATTGTCCTTAAATCTGTCTAGTGTGGTATGATGTGAAGCAACAATTTCCAGATTTATTATAATTGAATTTAATCACTTAGTAACTATTCATTGAAAATCTACCTTACTGGATAAGTGGATATTATAAATTCACATTTTCTTTAAGGAGTAACCTTACAACCAATCATGACTGACATGAATAACAGCTGGATTTTACTCACATAATAATATTGTATGACTGGTGGATGAACAAGTTGGTAACACAGACCTGTTGCATTTACTCACAGTGAAATCCAGGTTAATACAAACTCTGCCACTTCTAATATGTATATTGTCAAATTTTCCAGCATGTCATTTCTCACTCTAGCCAGACAGAGGAAATAAGAGCATATGAACCACTTAGAAGCTTTGCAATGGACTTTTGAAGTAATCCCTATCACTTCTGTCATTCAATTGGCTACAATTAATCATTTGGCCATGACTAAGTATTATGCATGAAAATGTAGCTTAGCTATATGCCCAGGAGAAAGAGACTATGAGCTTGGATATTCTCAAGTGGTCTGTGCTGTATATATAGTGGTAAATGTCATGGAAGATTCTCAACGATCATAAGCATATACTCTAACAATATATTCCAAATACACAATATATGTTAGATATACACAAATACTGTAAAGGAAGCAATTAATGTGGGTCACAGTAACTGATAGGGATACAAAAACAGGCTCTACTGGATACGGTAATATAGCAGGGCCTCTCTCTGAAGTCTGAAGTGGAATATGAAGGATGAAACTGAATCAATCAGGCAATCCATAGTGGGAAGAACCCTGGAAAGAGAGAACAGAACACACAAAAGTCTGCATAGAATAAGCTGCATGTGCCTTCAAAACAGAAAGAAAACCTGAGCAGACAGAACATAGAAAAGGCACAAGCACAGAGAAATGAGAGGGTCTTGAAGGCCATGATAAGCCTTTTATGCTGTATTCTAAGGGAAATGGAAAGTTGCAGGCAGACTGCAAGGAGAAGAGTGCTATGACTGGACCTGGATCTGTGGTCACAGTGTCCCTCCGGCTGCCCAGGGGAGATTACTTTGCTGTTGCTTTGTGCGAGGGGAGGGCCCTGCCTAGAGTTCTGGGGAGTAGTCGGGACCAGATTAGTGGAAACAGATGAAGAGAATGGGCAAATTATGCACCTTTTATGGATAAAACCTATCAGCGCTTTAGATGTGAACGTGTGTTTATTTGTTTACTGTTTTTACCCCTGGAGCAGTCCAGATTTTAAGATCTTTTCCCAGACCTGACATCCTTTGAGGCCTGGGCTGGACATGGGAGAATCTGTATCCTTCTGCGGAAGAAGGTAGTGGAGGGGTTTAGCACAGCTGAAGTAGAGGCTGGTGAGGAGGCCAGATCTGCAACGACACAGGAGGCCTTCTCCCCAGTGAAAGTGGGCTTCCAGAGAGGTGGCAGTGACTGCTCAAATGACTGATCTTTCAGACCTGTGCTGTTTTAATTGGTTCCCACTGCTCATGGCTGGGGAGGAGCAGGTTGCTAAGCACTTAGGATAAGCTTAGCTGTGGCAAGGTTGTCAAGTATAACGTATATGGGGATTCTGGAGACAGGAAAAATGCTAGAGAACATTTCATTGTCGTTTCTATATTGATTGTAGTTTTGACAGAATGTGTTGCACATTAGTAAAATTAATTTTACATTTTTTACTTTTTAAAGACCATTTAAATAAAAGAATGAGATTTACAGAAAAACCAAGCCAGTGGTATAGATGATCCACATAACATACCCTCCTATGTATAGTTTCCCCATTGTTACCATCTTGCATGTGAGGGTTACATTTGTTACATCATTATGAACTGAAGTGATATTTCACAATGCTTCACTCCTTAGGAGTTACTGATAAACGTGGGGAATTAACTTAAATTCTGACTTAATTAAATGGATAAACAATAATCAGTTGCTTACTGAGAGGCAAAAAGGATTACCTGAAATGCATGTTGGGAAATATGTAAGAATCAAATATTTTGTCTTGATAGTAACACTTTCATGTTACATTTGAGGTAATTACCAAAGAACAAAGTAGAGCTGCAAAAAATTGGTTAAGTCAGCATTCAGGGCTAGGCAAACAACTTTGAGTCATATCAGTGAAAGTGTGGGAATAAATTTAAAGTCCAAACTGAGGAGTTAAAGAAAATAAAGAAGTGAAGAGAGTGAGCAAGCTTTGCTGTGAAAGAAGAGAGCAAGTGGCTGGGTGAGGCTTTGCAGTAAGGGGAGAGCTAGTAGAACCAACTTCTGAATGCAAGGATGCGCTCCTGCAGTTTTTGATGTAAAATAGAGAAAGACAACTGTGACTGTGTAACCACGTGCAGGATGACGGTAGAAGGGGCCCTGGCATCAAGGAAGGACTGTGGCATGGCTTGAATAATGATTCTGGGTTGCATTAAGAGGAGGAAAAATATGAGTGTGGGTGCAAATAGTAGCTTCTGTGGTGCAATGTGGGGAGTTTCTGTCTCACTGCTGCTTTTTTTAAGTAAGAAACTACAAGCTGAAATCACAAGAAAAGGCACTGTTATTGTTTGGGGGATATTTTTGCGAGGGGAGCAATATAATATAGGACACATATTTTACAAGACTATTTATAACAGTCACCCAAAGAATGATACACAAGAGAGTGCAGGAAGTCTGTCCACACACTAAGACCAAGGAAACTAGCCATGGGCCTGGATCCCATGGAAATGTCCTGCATGAGTCCAGCTGAAGACCTAGAGCCCATAACTATGCCTCCCACGAATCCAGCTGGAGGCCCAGAGCCCGTAAGAATATCTCATGCAGGCCTGTTTCACAAATCTACACTGTGAAAGCCCGGAGGTCAGTGGTGGAATCTAGAAAGTCTGTGTAAGCAGGATGAAGGATCTGTGCTAGCAGGCTGAGGGACCTGCACTGAAGCCAGGAAGCAACGCTCAAAGTAAGAACCAAAGCTCCACCAAAAGGTGCCGCAGCCATCCTCAGCAACAGTGCAGTCCTGAGCTCCTCCAATGGTGAAGACAGTTGAGTTCCCATCAGGAAAGCCAATGCAGCCAGCTTAGCTGTGCCCTTCTTCTGCTCTGGAGCCAGGAAGTGATGCTCAGAGTAAGGACTAGTGCTCCCCCAAAGTGAACTGAAGCTATTTTCAGTGCCAACAAGGTCCCGAGCTCCTTGGAGGTTCAAAACAGCCAAGTTCATCAGAAGAGCTAGGAGGACAAACTCCTCCAAAACAAGCAACAGGTCCTTACAGCTTCTACCAGCTCCCAACAGCCCCTCTCTGCTCCCAACAGCCTAACTTCTCCAGCTCTGCCTCTTATGCTATTGGCAACAGTCCCCACATGTGCCTCCCACACCCAGCACCACACTTACTCAGTTCAGCTGGGGGTTATAAATTGACTACCAGTTGTCAGTCTATGCTAGGCACACTCTGAATGTATAGGGAGAATGACCGGAGAGAAACTCTGATATCATCCAGGATGGATGGACCCCTTGGGGGAAATGTGATAGAGCTGTGGATAGAGTTGTGATAGACTATGATAGTATTTGAAATCTGAGGTCATGAATTTGGTATCAGATCAGATAATTGGGTCCCAATTAGTTAGAGCAAGTAAGGAGACCCACAGCATCAGAGTCCTACGCTGGGACCTTACTTGCTTCAGCCTAATCAATAAATTTCATTTTTCCTCCAAGGGAGGATAGGCAAAGAAGGTGTACTTGAAGACTTAATCCCCATTGCTGCAATAGTCATAGGCAGGGCCTAAAGAACTGGTTGTGTCATGAATGTTAACCCATTCTTGAGTTCATTAATCTGTTGATGGGTTCCTAATGCGCTAGTAAAAGTTAGAGCCTAGTGGAGGGAATTATGTCAGAGGGAGCACAACTTTGAGGGTTGTAGTATTTTGTCTTCAATTTCTCCTCCTCCTTTTCCTTCTCCTTTTTCCTCTCCTCCTCCTTCTGCTCTTTTTCCTCTTTTTCTCCTCTTTCTTCTTTTTGCTTTTTTTCTCTCTTTTTCTTCTTCCTCCTCCTCCTTCTTCCTTCCTCCTTCTCCTTCTCTTTCTCCTCCTCCTCCCCCCAGACACCAAGTGATGAGAGGCTTTGATCCATCACACCCATCACATGCCCTCTTCTATGAGGTGCAGCACTGCCTCAGACCCATAGTGATGGGACCAAGTGATCATGCAGCAAAACCTGTGAAATCATGGGTCAAAGTCAATGTTTCCTTCTTTAGGCTGATTTTCTCAGGTAGTTTGTCATAGCAACAGAAAGTTGACTGATACACATGTAACTGAATCTACCATGTTTGTGATTGATAGAGCAACAAAACTGGACAGAAAGCATTACCAGAATACACAATGTGTTTGTGAGGAAATTTTAGGAATCTCTGCAAGGATAGGAAAGGACAAAAACTCTCATGGGGATGAAGGATCATAACAAAATGGGGTGATCCATAAACTGGTAAGCCTAGAAGGACATAGAATATTTACCATGCAGGTGAAAATGATGTTTAGAGAGTAAAAGTGTTTAGTTATTTGATATGACAACTTTCAGAGAGTGGTCCTGCATGAGAGTAGATGATGAGATGCATAGAAGGTTGATTTTAAAAATGAAAATTGGAAATGAAGTCAGCTAATCTGGAGTTGAGAATGCCGATCCACTAAGGAAAGTGATAAGCATACCCAGTATGATAGCTGGATGGAGTGGGAAAGATGACAGTGAGTCACATGGTAAAGTCTTCAAGGAATGAGGCTGAGTAGTTAAATGAATTTAAGTAATTAACCTATAATGAATTAAAATATGTGGTTCTATTTATTGGTTGTAAGGTGTACTTCATAAGACATATTGGTTAAACAAAAGAACACAAGTATCTGAGAGTCTGCTGAAAATTGCTAGTTTCTGAGGCATTTTTGTCAATTACTTAAATTTCATAGTCATTCTTCTTTTAAGGTTGCTGAAAATTCCTGAATAAATTGAATCCATGATTCTTAGTTTTCTTGCTTGCCTAATGTTGTAGATGGGGACAAGGAGGCTAATAGATAAAACTTTCTCAGCAAAGATCTGAAATAAAGTAATAAACCTGAAAATAAACAAAGTAAGTGACTTATGAGTATAATTGTAATTTTGTATAGGTGTGAATAAATTATTCTTGCTTTTTTACATTGTGTAAATAATGAAATGCAGACCAGGGGAGCATACATGTAGGCAAGTCAACCAAAAATGATAATGTTAGCTTTTATTCATTGCCTTATGTTGTGTGCCAGTCATGTACTTAATATTTTATATGTATCACCTCATGTAACCTTTGCAATAGCCCAGGGAGCTTAGGGTTATTGTGCTTACTTGAACCAAGAAAAAACAGGCTTAAGAAGAGGAACTTGACCAGATTACAAAGGCAGTTGGCAGAGATAGAATTGAAACTTTAGCCCTCAAATTCCTAATGTATTATCTTCACTCACATGGCCCAAAACAGCTAACATTTAAAAAAATTTCTATTGGAGAAATGCAATATATGCAATATATATATATATATATATATATAACTTCACAAAACTACACTGGAAATTGTTGAGGTGTCTAGTACAAATTATATAATTTTCCACATATTTCTTATTGAACAGAGAATACTCAAAGAAATGCAAGGACCCTGAGGGCCATACCTGGTCAGTAAGAGTTACTCCATAACTCCCTGCATTTGTTTTCATTTCTCCACTATCATACATGGATGAAAACACAGTTTAAAATTTAATGCACTGCAAAATATCTGAAAAACCTAAAATGTGAGATGGAAATAAATAAAACAAGAAAATTTGATGGCACATAGTTTATTAGTGTGAAATATATATTCAAGTATTCCTTTTCCAAATAGATTTATTATATTTTTTATCTGTTGCTATTAAACCACAATACATTGATGAATATATTAGGAGACATCTGCCACAAGAATATTTTTCTGGATGAAATGCCACTTCATTTTATTTTTCAGGATAGCTATTTTCAGTACAAGAGATGATCTTTTTAAAAGCATAACAAACATGTAGAAAGTAGTAAACAATTAATGGATCATTTATGGCAAACTGTGGGTGTTTTGTTACATAACCTAGAGCACCAGAGCAATGGTTTGAGATGAGTCAATGTGTAATGCCCTTTGTCTGAGAGGCTTGGTGCAATTCAACTGTAACAGTAGACCAGAAAATAGATGAAGAAAGTAGAATTCAAGAGTGATCAGCAATGCAAACTGCTCAGCCACCAGTAAGTAACTCAGAAGTCATTCAAAGACATGTCAAAATTCTGCTTTCCTTTCTAATGTCACACTGATAACAGTGTGACAGGCACTGATTTGGTATCTTCATTTGTGAATATAAAGATGAAAGCATGAAGTTCACCATGTTATGAAATGGTTGGGATATATTTGCCTGAGAGTATTAAGGGGTATCTCAGTCATGCTTTCCTGTAATTTATTATTTGTTTACTCAGTACTGAGCACTGTATTTACTTGAGTGCTTACAAAGATAACAGATATACACATGGTCTGCCTCTCCTGAGGAGACCATGGTTCTGTGAGAAGGGTGGAGAGTCGCCTAGGGTTAGGCACATGGTGGGTTCTCAATCAATACCTGTGGGTTAATGTGATGGTCGTGTGTGGATGAAGAGTAGAAGTGTGTAGAGTAAAGCAGATGCTTTGATTAGCAGGTTAGGACATGATGAAGTGCTTGCATCTCTCTTCTAGGTTTGGAAGATCAAGCTTCTACCTTGAGTCTTGAGTCACATCTTGGGGAATTAAGTGGAAAACAAGGGCTAGGAGGAAGGAGAAAGGGGAATAAAGTTTGGAAAAGTTACACATGCAATGACACGAGGGTGAGCCAGGTCATAGAGGATTCAATGAAATGGATTTTAGGTATATGTGGATTTTAGGTATATATTTTAGGTATATGTGCTGATAGGTATATGTGCTGATATATTTTAGGTATATGTGGATTTTAGGTATACATTTTAGGTATATGTGCTGATAGAGCACAGAGAATGGTAAGACAGACTTCATGAAAACTGTGTTTACTCACTGAGCAGTTCATATGCTCTCATATAAACAGTGAGTTTCAAACATAACATTACCACAAAACAACAAAATAAACATAGTTAATACTTACATAATTCATACTCTTTCTTTACATAGGTTGATTCATTTAATGCTCATTTGTCCCTGTGAAGTGGAAATTACAATTAGCCCACTTTGTTTGTTTGGGTTTTTTTTGGTACCGAGAATTGAACTCACAATCTCATGCTTGCCAGGCAGGCAGTGGGCCACTGAGGTATATCCTCTGCTATTAGCCCACTTTGAAGGTGTGAAAAATGAGATGCAGAGTATTAAGAACTTACCCACTATAGTGACATCTAAGTGGTAGATCTGAAGCTTTGAACTCAACAATCTGGTTGCAAAGCCCATATTCCTAGGAACTTTTCTATATTGCCCATTAATGCATATCAAAATGAGTGAAACTTGACACTGAAAATGGTATTTGGAGTAGCTGAGTTGGAAGTTATTTTGTGACAATGAGTCTCTTGTTCATGTTTTCTTGAACTGGAGAAGAGAGAAGTAGAAACAGCCCAAACATTAGGAATTATGTACAACCACTCAGAGTATTCATGGGATTGTGTTATACCAGTGAAATTCTTCCATTTTGAGAATCATTGTGGCAAAAAAAAATTTGAAATTGCTGTTGTCAGAAATGGCAAGTCAGCTCTCCCATTGCCCGCGTGCCCTGTGCTGAGTGAGTGAATGCTCTGGGAGCTACTGCTCCCATTGTTTGAGTCTGTGCTTTGCTCACACCACCAGGGTTCTCAGCTGAAACTCATGGAGAGAGCCAGGTATTTCCCATCTACTTCCTGAGGGCAGAGTGGGTAACCCAGGACCCTGCCACCATTACAGACTTAGTCTCTCCCCTCCCTGCATCTGTGGCAGAGAGGAGGTCCTCACTCAGAAGCCCCAGGGACTTCTCTGGCTGGGGACGGGGTGTGTAGTCTCTCCCAGTGTCCATGCACCCTGCGCCGAGTGAGTGAGTGAGTGCTCTGGGAGCTGCTGGTCCCGCAGTTCGAGTCTGTGCTTTACTTTTGCCTGGACCCCCTAGCAGGTTGAAGGCACAGGCAGTCTGT
>NW_004955479.1:7674651-7675543 GCF_000276665.1 Chinchilla lanigera | reverse complement strand
AATAATGAAGGAACTGCTCAAAAAGTCTGAAGAAGAAACATATAAGGAAATAGAAGAATAAAGGCAAGAGTCAGAAGTGTTCAATGAAATATATAGAAAGGACTTAGAAGGCATGAACTGATTCAAAGAGACTTCCAGGAAAACAAAGCTGCCATTGAAAGCTACCAAAACTGCTTGAATGAAGCTGAAGATGGAATCTCAGACTTTGAAAACAGCATGGCAGCTAGTGACTGTGAAAGAAAGGATCTTGTAAAATCAACAAGGATCCAGGAAAAGTCAATTCAACAGCTGCAAGATGAGGGAAAGAGGACTAATGTATGACTTGTAGGAGTCAATGAAACAGCAGGAAACAACACAACTGACATAAAATGATTATTTGCAGAAATAATAGCAGAAAATTTCCCAAGCATGGAAACAGAATCCAATATACAGGTAAATGAGGCATATAGAACTCCAAACAACCACAACCAAAATAAAACTACACCCAAAAATATAATAGTTAAGTTCCCAGATCTGCAGCAAAAGAACAGAATATTAAAAGCTGCTAAAGAAAAGAAACAGATTACTTATAAAAGAAAGCCCATCAGAATCACGGCAGACTTCTCAGCACAAACCATCTAATCGAGAAGAGCTTGGAGTGAAGTATTACAGGTCCTAAGACAGAACAGCTCCCAACCAAGACTGATGTACCCTGACAAACTATCCCTCAAATACAATGGAAAAATAAAATATTTTCAAGACAAAGAACTTCATGAGTGCCAAGCCAGCATTACAAAGAGTACTAAAAGATATTGTAGACAGAGAAAAATCTGACCACAGTTTCAAAAACAATAGTAGGAATGAAACATCAAGAAGAGCAAACAGGTAAATAGGTAGAAAAAGTAGGACACCA
>NW_004955479.1:7592087-7670338 GCF_000276665.1 Chinchilla lanigera | reverse complement strand
AAGCATTGTTAATTTCCTATCACTTTGTTTGTAACTCTGTATTGTCTGTACTGTTCTTTTGCTATTTTGTAAAATGTTGTCTGTCTGTTAATGTTTTCCTCTTTTTATTTTTAAAATAAAAAAAAGAAATAGCAAGTCATTTGGTCAAAGAGGTGACAGTATTTGGAACTTTGGTTTAGTACATAAACTAAACATTGCTCGATTTGGGGGGAACCTAAAATTTTTCAAGTGACATCTTAATGTCAGGAATTGATAGTGTTACTGTGAAATTTATAATATACGTATTTTTCTAACTAAAAATTTCTTTCTCATTAGAATTCAAATAATTCATTATGTAACCATCACTTAAAGAATTTTCAACATTATTTCTATTATTATGTATTGTTTGCAGAAAATAAATATGGAAAAAATAATATTTTATTATCCTATGCATGGTTCTAAGCACTTGCCCATATTGACTGGCTTAATTCTTTGACATCTACATGAGACAAATACCATTTCTACCATTTTACTGATGCAGAGACTGAGGACAAAAGAGAATAATAATCTGTCTAGGATCAGGAGGAGTTGAGAAATGTTTTGGTCAGGGATTGCACATGGTTTTTCATTTGAGTATGTAAGAAGTGGTAGGACTGACTGATCGGATAGCTTCCATTTTCTTTGCCGACTTCTCATTCCTTTGTAAAATCATATCCCATATAAATTATTAAAAATAGTATTTTACATGGATACCATTCATTTAGACTTCAAACTGTATTCATATGAATTGCTAAGGCCACATTGTGAGTAGGCATGAAGGAAGCGAGGAATGAAGGGAAGGAAAGAAGGAGGGAGGGTGGGAGAGAAGGGGAGAGAGAGAGATCCAAAAATAAATAGATAAAGAGGATTAGCACAGATATGCAGCTTCTGTGGCTCAGACCAGTGCTCCTTCCTCCAGGCTGTGCCATCTCAGTGGGCTCAGTAGTTGTTAATGAGATCAGATGTCTATGGTCTCATTAGTGAATTCGTGCTATGTTCACATTTTAGGAAAAATCAAGAAAACACAATGTTAAAGGGCTCACCATTCCATTCCAGGGAAGTATTCTAAATGCTGTGTGACTGATTATATTCATTTGCAAGTTACTGTTTTATAAGTCATCTACACTGTTTGATAAATTTTTTAGAAGTTTATACTTATTGGTAATTGGGTAAACAACTGCACAAATAAGGTAAGAAACTCATTGCAAGTTGAAAATACATAAAACATTTAACTACCAAACATTAAATTTGGAGAATATAATATGCAAGAGATAGCAAGAAGAGGAAACTTTCTAATACAAAATAGAAGTTAAATCCAATAGCTCCTGAGAAAAAAATTCCAGGAAGGAGGCCTGCACAGAGAAGATAGGTTCCAAGAAAATGGATTGGTGTCAGGTGAATTTGTCAAGAGGGAGAAGAATAATCTATGAATGTGAAGGGGACATCTAAAGGTTGTTAGAAAAAAACAAAGTCTGTAGATAGCAAGGCTAGATGGAAGAAGAAAGCATCTAGGTGGTGATCCTCTCCTACTCTGACACCTGGAATTATATAAAAATTAATGAGTGAAAGCTAAAGTGAGCCACAGCTATTAAAAGAAAAGATGAAAGCTTTCAAGAGAAACAGAGTTTTAAAAAGACTACATTTCCTGCATCCTGCTGCTGTTCCAATGTTACACTCGTCAGAGTAAATCAGGGGACTTTTATGATCTGAGCAGATTAGGATTTCCCATTGCTCAGATCATTGAGAGGTTCCCAATGGCAGCCCACATTGATATGTGCTTGGGCAGAGGTGGCAGAGGCAAAGGAATTAAAAAGGACAACTGCTTCAGAGCTGAATTGAAGTTGAGATAAAGTAAAACTCTGAACATTCTAGCTGGGATGTTCTCCCTTGCCATTTATAGTTCATCTTGAACAATAGCTGTCATGCTTCAAGACGTTTACATTTTTCTCTATTAACTGCCATTCTGTGTAGCCAGTATTGGATATTCACCCTATTGACTTTTATTTATTTAGCTGCTATGTACATTGCCTAACTTGGATACTCATCATTTACCTTCTAATGTACATAATAAAGCACATCTTCTTCCTATATGTACATCAGGCTTATTTTCATGTAAAAGATATTATTCTATCAAAAATGACCTTGTATGGATTACATCTTCTTATCACACACAATGTACTTTCAATCTACTATTCTTCCCTAGAGAAAAATAAGCCCAAGGTCTATCTTACTAAAACTTTATTAACATTGTTTTCTAAATCTTTGTAGGCAGTGCTGGTACACCTGTCACTTTCAATGAAAATGGAGATGCACCTGGACGTTATGATATCTTCCAGTATCAAATTACCAACAAAAGTGCAGAATACAAAGTCATTGGGCACTGGACCAATCAGCTTCACCTAAAAGCAAGTATCAATATAAATGTACATTAATGTACTTACTTTTTCAGTGCATAACTTAAGCCTCTGTAGAGAAGTTCCCTAAAATCTACAAGGACTTAGTGAAATCTCTTTTTTTAAAAAATTGATGATACACTTAGAGAAATGTACCCTTCTCAGAAAACTCACTTGCTTAAGTTCTTGCACGCTTCTTGTGTGTATGTGTCAGTCATGTGGTGGCCTTGCCTGAATGTTTAGTGAATTATAAAGTTAGGACTTAAAATGAAAGTGTGTATAATCTTTGGCACATCATGAGACCTTATTGCTACACCTGACTGATGGAAGTGAAACATGCTCCTTATATTTCTATTACCTCTTTCAGTTGCAACACTGGGGAAGGTCACTGTAGCCAAGGGGATGGAAATTGTTAAGTTTACTTAGCTGACCCTGGGGCTTCTGTGTCGAAGTCCAGTACTCTTGAGGGCCAAACAATGCAACTCCTGCAAATGGCCATGTGAGGGCAACTTGGAGAGCTTAGCACCAACCAGAATATCCAGCCCTGGAATGGTACATTTCCTTGCCAGGGGTTCCTCACCTCCACCAAGAGCTCCATTTCTTCCTGCTGGGATCTGGCAGTTATGAGTGTGTGTGGCACTCAGGAACCCTGGCAAGAGCTTCATTAGGTGCTCTTCCCAAAGAAGCTTCCCTAAGCCAGGTATCTCAGAGGACTTTGGAGAGAGCTGCCCAGTACCTGTAACCACCAATCACAAGGAACAGGAAGTCATGCTGGAACAAGAAGTCATGCTGTTTGATGGATAAGAGAGGTCCAGGAACCCATACGACACAGGACCCAGGCCTGAGAGGGGTTAAAGATGGTGTAAGACAGAGTTTAGGAAGGGTTTGAGCAGCATGTTTTTATTTCCAGGCAAGGACTTACTTCATACTTTAACAGCTCCGGCTCTATGAATTCATGCTGGCTCATTTAGCTATGGGCCATGGCCTAGAGTCTCGGCCAGGGATTGTAGTTCAGCCATACAGCCACCTCTTCTACAGAAACATAGGAGTATTTGCAGGAATGTAGGGCCAAGGAATCTACAACAGCAGCAATCCTTTCTCTGCAGGCAGTATGATGTTTTTAAAATGTTTCCCCTCAACTAGGAACATATTCTTCCAGTGTTCTGTTATTGCGGTATATAATTAATTCAGTCTTTCTCCTAATGAAAGCCTCTCCTCTTCCTGATTTTCAAAGTATGGAAATCATATGAGAGTGTGCTTGTGCTTTCTTGTTTTGAACCCATTCAAACACCAAAAAATGGTATTTTAATACATGTTTTGCTGTTCTGTGTCCAAATAAATTGCCCCCTCAATAATATATTTTTTGCAACATCAATCACCCATGTTCTCACCAAAGAAGTAGATGATGAGAAATAACAAAAGTAGAGCATGGCTTATTGTTCCTCCGAGGTGACTCACTGATAATTATCACACATTGCATCAGCCGTGCAGAGACAGCTTATGTTCTGAGCTACTGTAATGAGGATGGCTCTGTATCTATGGTTTACTACACGCAGCTGCCTCCTGAGACCTCACCCGTTGTTCCGCAACCCAAATTTATTTATTGAAACATAGCTTTAAAAATTCCACAGGTTCTTAATAATGTGAAAATCAATAGCTTTTTGATAAACTCTCTTTTGAAGGTAGGTTTATGTGAAATAAAATTACCCAGCATGAGAGAAAATTTGATAAGGGTGACAACCGGGAAAATATTTTTACCTGACTTTTACAGATGCTAAAATACCTATTACATTCTTAGGATTGGAGATTTACATAACAAAATCCAATGTTTCAGAAATATTTCCACTAACACGTTAGTACCAAGATACTTAAAATAATTATACACACAAATACAAACACACATCTCTCTGTGTATGCATAATGCATATTTATTGTAAAAATATTGAATCTCAAGCTGCTCTTTTATGTACATTTAACGGCACATGAAAGTTTTACGTTTATGACTGTGTTATTGTTCATAAAATATATCAAAACAATTTGTAGGAATTATTTCTTATGCATGATTATGGTCGTTTATAACGATATAGTAGTGCTAGTCTTGCTGCAAGAGTAAAAATGTAATTCTCTGAAGAAAACAGTGAATAAGTTTGTGGAAAGGTTGTAAATTGTGGTTTGAATTATGGGGACTATGAGGACAAACCAAATGACTCTCTCTAGGAGGTGGGTCATCTAGTTGCTGGAAGTTGGTGTAGGAAGTGCTTAGAAAACTACTGATGTTGGCAGTTTTGCTTAGATTTTAGGCAAGGCATCAAAAACTTTGCCTTAGTTTTGTTATCTCTAAAGTGGAAATAGTAGTAATAACCATTTTATGTGGTTGTAGTAAGAATTAAATAAAAAAGCACAGCTTGTCTAGTGCCTGGCACAAATGAGATACAGAAACATTACCTTTCATTAACTTATTTCTTGTGGTTCTAGAGGGTCTCTGTGAGATCTGATAGTGAGTGTGGTCAGTTTAAGACGTTTAAGAAGAGGCAACCACTTATTAAGTTCACTTTAGAATGTTCTGATAGCTTTAAAAGAATCATCTAAAATGCTAACCTTTTGTCTCCATTGTGAGTTGTTTCTGCCTTGATATTTGGAAAAACTCTCTGCACTTTCAGACTAAACTTTAAGACAAATACTTACCCCCCCCCAGTGGTAGTAGATGGATAGATATTGTTGCTTATGCAGTTATTTGTGTGTGTATGTGTGCTTTTAAAGCTTTTATTTTTAAACCATGTTTTACTTCCTTTAAAACAAATTTTAAAATTCTACTTTAATTAACTAGTAGTTTTATATATTTATATATACATACACATGGGTTACAATGTGTTGCTTTGGAATATATTTATAGTATATGTAGAATGATTAAAGCAAGCTAATGAGCAAACCCATCATGTCACATAATCACTTTTAAGTGAACATTTAAAATCTACTCTTTTAGCAATTTTGAAATATGCAGTGCAGCATTGTTATAGTCACCATTCTATGATCAAAGGGTACAAAATCTCAGGTAGACCGAAGGGATAGGCAATTATTTTTTAATGGCTTAGATAAGTGTATTCAGTGCTCATATGATGTGCTGGGGGTGGGACTAGAGTGGATATGTGATGCCTGGTCTCAGGCACTCACAGTAGGGAAGAGGAGGTAGTGTAAGGAGACAGGTCACTGATGAAGGTGTGCCCACGATGTACAATGACAAGGCAAGGAGAGGTTCCCACTGGTATAGAAGGGAAAGCGGGGATACTGAGAAGAACATTTATTCTCCAGTCATGCTCTTTCTCCTTATTGTGTTAAGCCAGACTTATGATTGATTTCACATTCTTAATGGTAAGTATTTATCAGCCATTTATTGGAATGAATTCTGCTTATTTTCAAAGAGGCAGTTTTTCTGGCCGAATTCAACCAGAGGATAATTTTGCACAGAGGATAAATGTGGTTAGACATGTTTGAGTATAGCAAAATTTCCCTAAATGTATTTTAGTGAAATGAATTAATTTCTAAAACAAATAGATGATTCCTGAAAAATGTCTGAGGTATAATGTATCCTCAGTAGCACTGCCTTTATTTTTCCAAATATTGCTTCTTTTTCTTTTGTGTGGAATAAACCTATGTTTTTAATTTATCAATGACAATCAGTTGGCATAATTTGTTTATTTTGTTTTAGGCTTTCTATTCAATAATATTGGCCTACACATGAAATGTGTATTGTCTACCTGAGAATGAATTTGATGAATTAGCCCTCTGTTTTGATGTGGCTGAATCTATCAAGAGACAGGTGGTCCTTATTAGCGATTACAAAACATATTGTAACCTCCAGCTTCGGAGTAAACAGAAGAGCCCGAACTGCAAGCAGAACAGTCATATGCTGCTTTGAGTCCACAGAGAGAAGTGGATTGAGGTTACCGGATGGGCTGAAAATAACTCAGGGCTCACTTGTGTGTGCTTTCAACCAGAACCACATTTTCTGAGGAATGAGACACAGTTTTTTTTTTTTTTTTTGCTGTTTTGTTATTGTGTTTACTTCCCTTTTTAGTCTAGTGAATAATTTCAAGATAAATAGTAATATGATTATTTAATAGAGTCTCAACCACAACTATTAATTTTACAATATCAATTTGAGGCTGACATGGAGGTTAAAGGTCTTCACTGAGACTGATTTGATTTTTTTGAGTGAGTCACTCCATAGAAGATTACCTTTTGATGAAGTCCTGAACACTGAGCTTCAGTTTTCTTCCTTGTTAGATGAGGAAATAGATGGGCTTATTAGGGCTATTAATTGCACTGTAATATAGTGTCCCAGAAGAAGACCTCAGAAGTAGAAAGTTGCTGGAACTCTGGATGCCCTTTCATCAGCTGTATAGCTTTGGGCACACTGCTTTTACTTTTAGTCTCAGGTGCTAACTCAGCAGAAAACAGAAATATCTTCAAAGAGTTCCAACTTCAAAGAGTTCCTAAGATAATAACACCCATACAAATTGTACATACAAAGATCCTATGACATAGCTTGACACAGATTAAGTGACAAGAGAATATGTTAGTAATTTTTGTTTTGTTGCCTTGCCAGTGTAACCAGTATACCACAAATGGGTGTTTCAATATGAAATCATATAGAAGCAGTGCATGAAAAGTGTTTTTTGGCTTTTATCTTGGTGTTCTGACTAGAGAGTAGCTGTAAAAATAAGTTTCTAGATGCTGATAACTTGTCTTTGCCAATTTAATAAGCTCAAAGTGTGCTTTTATATGAAAAACAACTGTGAACTCCATGATTTGAATACTTTGGGAACAACCAGAAACTTGAACAATCTTTTTAACGACATGTAGACCCATGACACCAGCCTTTCTTATGTACCTGTACTATAGCATGGTATTTTAATTACATGTATGGCTTGTCTTTTAGATGTTAAAAACATGCAAACTGTATCAGAACCTCTTCTACTTGCTGAGAATCTAAAAAGCGAGAATTCCTAGTCTCATCACCTCCCTCAGGGGTTTATTGTTTGGAATAAATGTCAGCAGGTTTACCCAAAATCATTAGTCTCACTAATTTAAAACAGGAGCAAATTTGATATCACAAAGGATAGTTGTTATAGTTTGTGTCTGGATGTCCCCCCAAGGCCTCATGTATTCATGGGTGGCTTTTAGAGTTTATGACTGAGCCATGATCCAATGCTGGGATTATAGGTGTGAGTACTGCACCCACTCTGGGACAGATAGTTTGCATATGTAAAGGAGAGAAAGAGGCTGCTTGCCACCACTCCTCTCTTTTGATCTTGCTATCTTGCATCCCCATGAAATGTTGCCCTCTGCCATGTGCCACTCTGCCTTGGAGCCAGCCAAGTATGAACTGAAACCTCCACAAACAGTGAGTTAAATAAACCTTTCCTTCCTTAATTTTAGGTGTAGGCATTTTGTCTCAGCAATGAGGGAAAAGTAACCAAGACAATAGTAAAGTAGTTTTGAACTAGCAGTAGAATGAATGGAGTTGAAAGAGTCTTTGAGGGGAGACGTGGATGTTTTGACTTTCAAGGGTTATGCATTTTCTTTTTGTCTCTATTTCCCACACTGTTTGCAAAGTTGTTTGCATTTGAAAATGCTTTTTCATATTTTCTCTATGTATTTATGTAAGAATATGTAAAAATATAAGACTTACATAAAACACTCCCTTTCCTACAAGCATGAATGTGTCTATGCTCCTTTTCTCTCATTGCTGAGACAAAATACCTGACACTCGAAATTAAAGAAGGAAAAGTTTATTTACCTCACAGTCTGTGGAGCTTTCAGTCTGTTATCAGCTGGCTGCAAGGCATCATGGCATGGCACAGAGGCAACACTTCAAGGCAGCAGAAGACAGCAAAAGCAGCAAGAGGGAGGAACAAGCCTCTTTTCCTCCTTACACTACAAGCAGAATACCCCTGGGGGAGCAGATATACACAACCTGCATGCCCTCCTCTTGCACAGCATGAGGATGTATACAAAGTAAGGACCCTGGCTCCCTGCTCAGTCACTTAATTAAACTTCTGAACTTCTCAAATTCACATGATGTAACAACATTAACAATCCATCCCTTGTCAACTTGGCAACCAGATACATTTCTTTAAACCAGTTTCCAGATACAAAGACATGCTTATTCTTAACATTTTACAACTTGAATATTATACCACAGGTTTAACAATCCTTAAGAACCAGTACTAAGTCTATCAACATTATATTACATTAGAATCATAACATTCTGACCCTGGGCTCCCAAAGACTCATGCAGATCCCTTTAGAGAAAAGACATTTAGTCCATCTTCAAGAGTTGCCAAAGTCCTAATAGTTTCAGCATTGCTGAAAAGTCCAAGTCTTTTGTCTCCTCTGAAATTTAAGGCAAACTCTTAGTTGCAAGCTCCTGTACAAATGAAAACAAAGTTAGATACTTCCAACATTCAATGGAACAAGATAAACATTTTCATCCCAAAAGTTACAAAGAGGGGGATACAAAGGACTGGGACAAACGCAGGTCCAAAATGCAGCAGGGCAAACATTAAGACCCGTAGTTCCATGTCCAGCATCTGAGGCAATCTGTGGCACATTGTGAGCTCCAAAGGGCTTATATGCCTCCACCCTTATGGCACTTCTGGTGGTTACAGGTCTCATGGTTGCTCTGTTAGACATGTTTTGCTCCCTCCTTGCAGTTTTCCTTAGATGAGGCATGTTCCTGACTTTTCCAAACTTCTGGGGTCTCCAGGGCACATTCATAGTTTCACACACTGCCCTTGCAGGAGCATACTGCCTGACCACCTAAGCTTTCTGAAATCAGGGTGGGAGCCTTTTTAACTTTACAACTCTTACATTCTGCATGCCCCTAAAACCAGCATCACCTGGATGATGCCACGGTCTGCTGCCAGCTACAGCAGTATCCAGGCTGTCCTCTCTCTTCACTGTAGGTGTCCAGTGCTGGATCACTGGGAACTGTGAATCAAATTCTGAGGAACAAATTTTGTATGCCACCATCATAATGGAACATGGTGCACTCTGGCTTTTTTCTCAGAGCAAAGCCTTTCACTTTTGCAGGTTTGAAGTTGCAAAGGGTGGAGACTTGCTGCTTCTTGTGGTGCCCTCAGGCCATCTTTTATATTCTGTTCCTTCTCAACACTCAAAATCTCCTCAGCTCTACCTTCGTAGTCCACAACTTTACTGGAGCTTCCTTTCTGGCCAAACTTGCAACATTTTAAATCATCCTGCTGGGCTCTTTGCTCTTGATTCACAACATAAATCTGGCTAAAAGCCCCCAACAATAGCCATACCATTGGACATTCAACTGCCTTGAAACTTCTTCTGCCAGATTAATTAATCTACTGCCCTTAATCTTGGTCTCAGGCAAAGTCTCTGGACACGAGCAAAATGCAGGCAAACTTTTTGCCAAGTCATAACACACATCATCTGGAGTTCAACAACCAATGAGGTCCTTCTTCCTAGAGGAAACCTCCTGAGTCTTTACCAGCAAGATTTCTATCAGCCGTCTGGTCTTCTGAGCTCTGACCAGAATCTCCCATACAGAACAGCAAAAGGCATTCCAGCACTTCACTTTCAGGCAACATCTCTGAACCTTTCCATACTCTTCCCACAAGCCATTTTCAAAGGCTGTTGAACCACATGGTCAGGTACAGTCACAGCAATCACCTCACTTCACTGATACCAAATTCTGTCTTTGTTACTTTTCCGTTATTGCTCAGACAAAATACTTGACAATGAAAATTAAAGAAGGGAAGGTTTATTTAGCTCACAGTTTGTGGAGGTTTCAGTTCATAATCAGCTGGCTCCAAGGCAGGGTGGCATGGCACGGAGGCAACACTACAAGGTGGCAGAAGACAGAAAAATTGAGGAGCGAGTCTTTTTCCCTCCTTTATATTGTAAGCAGGCTATCCATGGGGGATGTAACACTCACACGATCTCCATGCCCTCCTCTTGTACAGGATGAGGATGATTACAAAGACCCTGGCTCCCTGCTGAGTCCTTTAATTAAACTTCTAAACTTCTCAAATTGACACAATGTATTAACCATAAAAGTGAGTCAATTCCCGGAGACTTTTCTCTACATTCTATTAGAACTATAATGCTACTCTATTTCCTGCCTTTCAACTCTATTCTTTGGTGGGTTTCCTTTCCTTATGAAAGTTTATTCACATTCAAAACCATGCCTTTACCTATCAGCTGCTAGTTTATTCCTTTCAAAAACTTACAGTGGTGTCATTGCTTACATTTCTGTTTATGGGCTAACAAGTTTTTTTAAATTTATATTTTGATATGTTGAGCAATTTTTTTTAAGAAATAAAAGAAGGAAAACTTATTAACAAACAGATATCCATTTACAGAACAGCATAAGAACAATACAAACAAAACAGAGTTACAGACAAAGTTGGAGGAAATTAACAATGGTTGTTGTATTACTTATTGATATCTTCAAAGTGGTTTCTCAAGAAAACAGAGACATACAAGATTGATCAAACAAGTAATCATTAACTGTTCCTTTCTGTAGAACAATAGAAGACAGTAGTACAACTATGTTAGCTATCCTGTATATACATACGCACATAATTGACCCTTTTGCTTCTCTTTTCCCACACGTTTCCCTTTACTTTTGAGCATTTTCCTTTCATTTCACAATGTCTATCATACCTCCAAGTTTTTATTATTGTTGATCAAATGTTAACACGATTAGTTTTCAGATATGTTTTGCCAAACCCAAAGTAGATGCACATGGATAGTATCCTGATCCTTTCTATACACTAGCTGAATGTGAACAATAGGGCAAGATTCTTAAGAAATGACTTCATGCACATATTTATTCAGTGACTCCTCCTTTCTGCCAGGCAAAATGATAAGCCATTGAGAAGTACACAGTTCATTAAGATTTACTTAGAGAACTGTAAAATGAAATTCAAATTAGATGTTAAAGTAATTTAGTGGCAAGTAATTATTGGAAGAACATATGGAGCACAGAAATAGCATCTATCCCTCTATCCACCATCCCTCCTTCCCTCCATCCACATATATCTCTTGGTCTAGAGGCTGGGGAATTGGGAAGCTGTCTTGGTTATTTTTCTCTTGTTGCTGAGACAAAATACCTGATGCTCAAAATTAGGGAAGGAGAGGTTTATTTAGCTCACAGTTTCTGGAGGTTTCAGTCCATACTTGGCTGGCTCTAAGGCAGAGTGGCACATGGCAGAGGGCAACAGTTCATGGCAGTAGAAAATAGAAAGCACAGCAAGAGCAAAAAGGAGGAGCAGCAGAGAGCAAGCCTCTTTCCCTCCCTTGTATCAAATGCAAGCAACCCTCCCCAGGGTGGGTGTAGCAGTCACACCCATAATCCCACCATGATATTTTGAAATAATCACAAACTCCAGGAGCCCACTGCATTGACTGCATGAGGCTTTGGGGGGACATCCAGACACAAACCACAACAAAAGTGCTGGGGTCTAGCTGATTTGCAGCATTTCACTTAAGACAGATCAGGGAGAGGAGGGCAGGCTACCCCTACTTCCACTCTCAGAGCAGCAAGAAAATGAAGAGCAAAGAACTTGTTCTACTTCGCTTTATATCTTTAGTGTTTAGTACATTATGAATCTCACTACATGTTCAATGGATGAATTAAATCAAAATATTAATATATCACTATTTTCACGGGACATAAATGTGAGTTGACCCTAAGATATAGTATCAACATGTAACCAAGGAGCTCACTATGGTAAGTGTAGCTCTAGGTGAAATCGTCAAAGTAGCCAAGGAAAAACTAGTTACAGAATCCATACACTGAAGCCAGGTATATGTCAAAAGGAAGTCCAAAATTACATAAAAGATCAAGGGAAATGAACATTTGTTAACCAGATAAATTCTACTGGGATTATTATTACTATTACCACTGGCTTTTATTCCTATCGATGCTACTTGCAGACTGGAGGTCCTTACAATTTCTGAATAGTTCCTTATACCTACCTTTGAGATCTGCAACCGGCCTACACAGGACTTCATAATACAAGTTGTAACTGTGACAACTACATGAAGTCTATCACCTGTATTTTCATTGGGAGATAGAAAAGTTTTTCTTAAGGAACTCCGTAATCTTGAACTGTTAGAATAGAGAGCAATCTAATCAGGGAATACTATGGGAAATGTGTAAATGTGACTTGAAGTTAAATTTTAAAAGGCCTCAAATGCTATGAGAACATGTTAGATATGCTTTAGGATACAGTAAATATATCAAGAGAGGGGCTCAATTTTGAACTTTAGGATGAAAATTTATATTGGCTGGAGAAAAAATTTCCATGAATTACATGAAGCCCATAATTAAGAATCAATTTCTTCTTTACTCTAATCTAAATGATAAATTTTCCCTCCCTATTCAATACTTTATTGCAGTCTTCATTCATGAATTATTTAAAGGAACTTATAAGGGTATTTATTGCAGTATGATAAATACATGAACAATCAAGTGCAGCAATGAGGAAGAAGGAGTAGAGTGATTTAGTGAATTTTAGTAGTCATCAGGTGTTATTTTTCTCATCAAAATATTAATAATCGATAGATTCATCCATGCTATGCAATAGAGTAAGTGACATGATCATATTACTATTTTAAGAGTGCATAACTATGCCATATCACAGCCGATTGAATCTGATTGGGGATTGAGAAGCTAAATTCAGTTATCTGGATCCAGCTGGAGCTAGATTCCTGGGGCAATGTATTAGTTAGTGTCTTGGGAATCTACTAGTCTATTAAGTGAAAAATAGAGCACAGAAATTATCATTACCAGTACAAAAATAGGGAAAAGCACAAGGGCCTAATTAGTGACTTAAATAATAATGAAATAACACAGGAAAAGAAAGTAAAACTAAAAAATAATAGAGTTCAAATTGAGAAAGGCAAATCAACAAATATTCTGTAATGTAAAGAAGGGCATATTAATTGGAAAATATCTCATTAAACCAGCACCAAAGAAAGGTAAAGGAAAATGTTCTTCTAGACTATTATGGAAATAATAAAGTAATAAAAATAATGGTATTTATAACCCTAATTTAACCTGAGAAGGAGTAGAGTAAGTGCATTTTAAACATGGTGGGTAGAATAAATAAGGTTAAAATAAGGTTATAAACATAAAATGATACTCTAGAATAGAAGTATAATTGATAAAAGTTATCCCTTTAGTAGACTTATTAAAATATATAGGAAGTCTATATCCTATGGTACTTTTAAAACCTCAAAGGACCATTGGAATTGTGTAAAACATACAATATACACAAGAATTACAACTAAGAACTGAAGAGTATTATATTTGAATAAAATATGTAACCCCCATCTGTACATAGAGGTCAGTCTCTGGTAAGAATATGAAACAAAAAGGAATTAAGTTATTAAGTCTGTGGGCTGAAGCAAAGGTTTAATATAACATCTTTTTGTAAAGCTTTCAATGTTTGAGGCAAATGGAGAGAAGCTGCAATCCTTCCCAAGTCCCTGCTCAATTTTACTGACGTCACAGATTCCTCATCTCCAAGTACAGCTGCACAAGTGTGCAGTCTTTCCCAAAAAGTATTCTTTTCTGAAGGGTTCAATTTCTGTCTTCAGTTCTGAGGCTAGACTTCTCCCTTAACACACAGCCTGAAAGGAGCTCAGAGTTAATGTACAAGGCATAACCAGGAATTAGGAGACTGCTTTTCAGGAGGATTTGTGTTTTATTACTCAATAGTTAGGACCTCAGTTTCCATGTTTATAAAATGAAGTGTTTGATAAATTTAGTCATTAAATTTTCTTTAAGATCTATTGTTTTCTAATTGACTATTTCAGACACTGAGAGTTATGTTAGAGTGTATTTCCTTGATTGTTTACTTAGGGTTAAAAGTTATGCTGATGACTTTAAGATCTTAGTCATTTATCTTGATAGAAATGAGGCTACAGTATGCACCTCATAACATTTAAGAATGTGGAGAACTTCTTTCTGTGATGACTAGCCCAACTTATTTATAATTTAGAGTATTTATTTTAAAGAAACATGACCACTTATAGCCTATAAAAACTAAAACACAATGGGAGATGATAATAATGACTTAGTCATTTTGCTGACCTTTGTTTTAATAAAAATATAAGATATCTTTAAAGGGACTGATTTAGTTTTCTCTTGCTCTCACAGAAGCACATTCTTATAACATGCTTTTAAAGAATTTGAGTTCTACTACTGGGGAAACAAGGTTATTCTATCAGATTGATTGCATTCAAAGAGCACTAAGCAGAAATGATTAATATGATTTGTGAAATGATAGTTTCTTTGTACTTGTATTTTTTAAAATTTTATTTTATTAGTGCATGTTTTCAGTACATAAAGTTTGCATTCATCTTAGGGACTAGGAGCACATAAATGATGTCTCTTGATTCTTTTTTATTTCCCTTCTCTACTGACACCCAGCCTCCTCCCTCTCTCTCTAGATTCCCTTACTCCATTTTCATCATTATTGTTATTATTATTATTTTTGTACATGTACCACATATCACAATGAATGTAAATAATACATGTCACAAATATGAACTAAAATGCTAGTTTATTTGAAAGGCATTTTTCTATGAAGATAAAAGAAGAGTTCTGTTCTTTGTCTTTGAAGAGTTAGGAGATGCCATGGTTTAGAGAGCAGCAGGCCACAGGTGGACAATAAATGTTCGCTCAGCTTATTCTTGTTCCCATAAAGTAGAAAAAATAAAATGATTCCAGTTTCCTCTGCACCATCTCATATTTGGTGGCATTCAACTTGTAACTCTGAGACAATCAGTTCACAGCATTTATTGCCCTTTTACCTTGTACACAGTGAACAGTTTTATGTTTGGACGTGGATATATTCGAGCTCAGGTTTGGCTGTTACATCTCAAATCTGTCTTCTTTGAGGGAATGAGGTTATCCCTTTCCTGAGACTCCTGAGAGTTCTGACCACTCTGTATAGATTTTCACATATTTGTAAGTTAAGCTTTTCTCCGGAGATGAGGTCTTGCATCTGCTGCTGGCTGGATAAGCAATTACTGGGCATTTCAGGAAAAACAGAATATTTTCCTATGCTTGAAAATATTGTTAAGAGATAATTGGTGTTGGAAAGTTAATACCATTCAACTATGTTCATGGCATAGCTACTCACAGGACAAAATCTGGTTCACTTTCTAGAGTTTTTGATGACTCTGGACATTACAAGTTGGTCTCTTTTATAATTTTTTTAAAAAAAAAATCTGTTAGAAACCTGAGGCTGAAATAACCTCCAGGATGATAACTGTGCTTCTTGTCCAAGTCAGCATTTTCTCAAAAGCCTCCCCCAGAACACTGGTTCTATAGGCTTTTAAATAACTTCTGTAGGGGCACACAAAGAAGACTTTCTGGTCACATAGGCTTAGGGGCTGTCAGAACAATTGGTTTTGTTTTATTTTCCTGTAAAACAATTTTAGGGCTTTACGCTAATGTACAAGATGACTAATTGAGAGGTGGGCACTGGGTATACCCTTTAATTAATTAACATCAAATTCCTTTTTATCTCAAGAACAATTTACAGCATTAACATTCCTTGAAACTTACTTTGAAAACTGTTGGCTGAAATTGAATTTTTCATATATGTTGACATTTGCATTTATTAACATATTTGATTGTTATAACCATGCAAGTAAGGCACTCACAGAAGGGCATCTACAGAAGGAAAAACAGTAATTACCAACAAGCAGCTCATTTGGAACATTTGGCTTGTAGAAAACCAGAAGAAATTGAGGACCATATACAGGTGACCTTAGTGAACAGCTCTCAGGAATTCTGAAGAGTTGGAATCACGCCAAAGTAGGTAACTGATTTGGCACAGAAAACAATGACTCTCAGGTAAATGGGGGTGCAAAGGAAAGAGAATTTAGGAAAAATGGAGCAACCTTAGAGGAAATCACAGTTAAACTTCATAGATCTAGAATGTTCTGGGCAAAGGACAACAACGCAGAATGTATAAGGGTTTGGGAGTATTTTACTGTGGCAGGAATCAGAAATTTCAAAAATTTCCTGAAGAACAGAGAGTATGGGAAAAGAAATCCTAGAAAGTCTACATAAGAAAAAAATTTTAGAATTGCACCTCAATTTTCAGTGTGGATTTCGTCCCATACCTAGTGTCCACCAATGTAAAGAAATGACATCTGAGCATTAGGAAAATTAATTCTACCAGTCTACAAAAAAAATGGCCTCAGAGATAATAGCCATTTATCAATGCTACTGATCATTCAAATTATTACTGAACAGGTGTGTTTTTAACCCATGGCTTATTTATGAAAAACAACTTTTCAATTCAAGCCATAATCTTTCCTTAGTTTTCTAAGTAACACAAACAAGTTTTGTTTTTACAAACAGTATAGTTTACTTGATAATTTTCTAGAACTCTTAAGGAATTTAAGGATTTAGAGATCTTTTGATTTAGGGATAACAATGTTAAAACTGTATTCAGTAAGACTTGCTCAAACAATAAGTAATAACAGGGTACAAAATAAATATCTTATCATTTAAATTAATTCTTACTAATCCCTTAAATGCTACAATTCAGCATATATCAGCTACTTAGAGGAAGAAATTCAGGAGAAAAAACACTGAGCTTTAGTTCATTTAACAAAGGATGGTCAATCTGGGTGCATTCCAGAAACTAAGCAAATGGAATACCTTTGCTTAGAATAAAGATTACTTCTACCATTTCTATCAAATAAGTTGGCCAATGGTTTTGCCATCCTCAGAGAAAAGCTCTGATGTTTTAATGTCTACTGCCTCTTGTAGGGTTCTGAGGTCATCTCTTTATTATAGTGGCAAGCCGAACCAGCATACTTCTGCTCTAAAATATTTCCTCATCTATGAATTGAAAGCTCCAGTTTTACAGGGTTTCTTATTGTACAGAATTTTCTTAATGATCAAAGTAGTTTTGTATGTGAAAATAATTTGTAAATTTCAAAATGATAAAGAAGATAAGTTATTTTAATGAGACTTAGAACTATTTTGAACAGAAAATACTGTCCACAAAAATCTACATTAAAGAGGAGAAAAACCTAAAGTCAGCTTTGTATTTTCTTTGGAAGAATTTTTGAAATATTTTAAAGAAAGGATAAATTTTGTCATAGTGGAATTTGCATCCATTTAAATAGAACAGAACTAAGATTTTTTTCCTGTGTCTTTGTATGTGTTTGAAATGGAGTTTTATGTGTACTTAGAAAGAGACTTATTCATATCTACCATATGTAAGATGAAGCCTATGGAAAAATCTGGCATTATCTCAGATTAGGTTTACAGTCAATGTAGATTGAATCTGAAACATTCCATTATAGGTTCATCATTTGACCACTTACCCTTTGTTTCAGATGGAGAAACCCTAGGTCAGAAGAGAAAACATGTTTTTTTAAAAGTTTCTTTAAGATTAATAACTGTCCTATGGCTGCTATATGTAAAACACTATGACTAAAACTGGAGAATTAAATTAAACACTCCAATTAAAAATGTTAATTTTTCCACAAGCGTGTAGATTTCTGCAGCTTCCTAATAGAACACACTTTCAGCATACAGATATAGCTGCTCCTGTAATAACCGGAGTCCTCACCATTCCAGAGCACACCTCCAGAGCATGGCAGCCATCTGCTGCCGCTCCCTAGTGGCTGCCCCCAAACTGCCCAAACTCTCAAATGTTGAGTGGAAGAGAGAACGGAGCAGCTGTTCTGGAGCTCGGTGTCTGCCTCTGCCCTCCTCACCACCTGGCGAATACATAGTTCAGCTCGTGGCGCAGGCAGATACATAAGCCAAGCTGTCTTCCTCCCAACACCCCTCTCTCACTCCTCCCCCAAGCTGCTCATCTCCACCCGGCCATCATTTCGCTATCTCCGTTCTCTCTTTCCCATGTGCTAAGTGGGAGCAGGATAAGAAGACTGAGCTACTCTGCCTGGACAGATGCAGATTCGTGCCAAATTGTATCCTGCTTCCTATCTCATGACTATTTCTTCAATTAAAATTTCTTTAAAATCTATATGTCAGGAATATACATGGGTACATCTTTTAATGTAGTTTGTAATCAACCCTCTCTGACACATATTGCTATCCCTATGCAACAGGAAACAAATGAATATGAGACTATTAAGAATTTTTCACCCTATTTTTCCTTTGAGCAGAAATGTCTTTGCTGCCAATGAATCAGGTTGGTGAATGAAGACCAAAACAGGAATCACTGAAATCAGCATGATTGATTGACACTGAAAAGATCAGAGAAAGAGGGAATGTATCTAAGAAATAAGAATGAGGGGAAGAGAGAAAGGAGCATGGGTTGGGTTTGAAGGAAGACTTTGAGAGTTGCAAAAGAAGAAAGAAAATGAAGTGCCTTTGGGGCTGTTGCAGAAAGAAAGAGAAAATGAATGCTTGCAGCTGAGAGACCTTTCCATTGAAGGCAGCCTCTAAAGGAAATTTCAAAAAGGAGCTTAAGAACTGATCATATACTACATTTGTTCCATCATGATTCTTTGTATGGAAGTGCTAAAAGTTTTATAAATATTTAAGTTGATTCCAAACTGTTTTGTGGACATTTAGAAATTGTACTTGAAGTTTCATTAGGAAGCTGGGTGTTCCATGGGTAGAGTAGGGGAATGTAGTATATGGTTACCTAATATCATTTGGAGTGAATCATCATCTAGAACACAGATCAGAGTGGATCTTCACAGCATTTTATACTTTGGAAATCTCAAGATGACTACATTCTTGTCAGTGGTTGTCCCCAGAATACCATCAATGTTGGAGGGACAATTTGCTACTACCTTGAGATTATCATAATGCTTTGGGATGATAATCTACTATTTGGTTTTAAATTATTGGTGTCTTAGTTACTTTTCTTTCTCGTTGCTGAGACAAAATACCTGATGCCTAGAATTAAGGAAGGAAAGGTTTATTTAGCTCACAGTTTGTGGAGGTTTCAGTTTATGAACAGCTGGCTCCAAGGCAGGGTGGCACACAGCAGAGAGCAACCGTTCATGGTGGCAGAAGACAGCAAGGCAACAAGAGCAAAAGGGAGGAGCATCAGCAAGCATCCTCTTTCCCTCTCTTACACTGTATGCAAACAACCTGCCCCAGGGGTGGTGTAGCACTCACACCCATAATCCCAGCATTGAACCATGGATCAATCATAAACTCTAGAAGCCCACCCCTTGACTGCATGAGGCTTTACGGGAACATCCAGACACAAACTATAACAATATGTTTTGTGCTTGTTTGTTTTCTTGCTTGCTTAGAGTGAAATGAATATACTATACTGATATTGCCTAGGATGTCCCTTTAGGTAACAGCAGAAAAGTAATTGGGCTTTTTAGCTTTACCTCTCAAAATAGTAAGTGTCTTATGCAATGAGAGACTATTCAGAATGCAAGAAGGAAGTAGTGCATCCATGCCTGCATAAGTTTTGACTTAAAGTTATACTCCTGGACCTAGAAACCACTGATGCTACCAGGTATTTCAGGAGTCCATTGCTAAGGACTGAAAAGGACTTTAAATGATGGATAGAGTTTCCTGTTGAAATAGCACAGCCATGAGAAGTCTTGGAGGCTGTAGAGTGAGCAAAAAGCAAATGATTGCTGGGTTTGGCTCTAGAATGTTTTTCTGGAGTCAAAGACTGCCCACCCTGTGTTTCTGAAGAAGACTGACTTGCTGACATAGGAAAGGAGCAGCAGAATAATTAGATGCTGAAAGTATATCTTTAACTTATAGTTATATTTTATAGTAAAGGGAAAAATACACACCTCTGTGTTCAGACTGGAGGGGATCCATGCCCTGGACATTTGACTCCAGAATCTTTGAATTTTTGTTGAGTTTGAAGGAATTCCTGTAGGGTGTTAAAAGAAAGAAGAGATTTAGAGACCATTGAAATTATTAGAGATATTATAGCTTGAGGAAAATGGCTTCTCATAATTTTTGCTGTATGCTATAAATACAGTACTATATTTTTTGGTATTTGTGATACCAAGAAATATTTTAATCATGTCTCAAAAATTTAGTGGAACTTTTATTTTTAAATATTGTGCAATGATGAGCCCAGGACAGATGATGCATTGGCTTTGAAAATATTAGGCACATTTACAGATGAGGAAATCAAGGTTCACAAAATAGCAATAGTTCTCCATGACACTGTAGCCCTAGACTTGACATGTTTCTCATTTGTTTATTTTTGATGGCTTGTTTTTGCAGTACTGGGTATTGAACCCAGGACTTTAAACATGCTAGGCAAACACTGCACCACTGAGTTACACCTCTGGCCATCATGTTTCTTTTTTTTTATTTTAAAGATAAAAGAACAAAACATTAACAAGAACACATACATTTAGAAAATAACACAAAACCAATACAAGCAATACAGAATTTCAGACAAGGTGATAGGAAATAACAATTAACAATGTTGTGTTACATATTAATATCTTCAAATTAGATACTCAGATAATTAAATATAGACATGTATGATTGATCAAACACTTGAACATTGTTTCTTTCAATACAGCAGTAAAAGTCAGTAGTACAACTCTGTCATATATATATATATATATTTTTTTTTTCCCCTTCTTTCTTTTCTCTTTTCCCTCATCCCAGTTGTTGTTTCCTTTTGAACAGTTTCCTTTCATTTCACAATGTAGATTGTACCTCTGGGATTTTATTCACTCTTTCAGGTTCTTACATGAGACAATATGGAGTTTACACATGTGGGTCTCATTTATTTCACTTATAAATATGACCTGTAATTGGATCCATTTACCTATAAAATCTTCGAGATTGTCTTTCTTTGTAACTGAGCAATATTTCACTATGTAAAAATATCACAACTTTTTTATCCATTCCTCAATGGATGGACATTTGGGTTGCTTCGTGACTTAGCTATCACAAATTGTGCTGCTATAAACATGGGTGCACATAATAGTATGAAACACGATAAACACAGGCCTCTCAGTTGGTGGGTGAGACCTGTGCTTATTGTGTTTCTTATTACTAATCAATCCGGGAGAAGTACGGCTGGAGATCTAGGGGTGGGAGGGCTGTTTCTTATGTGACAAGAAAAGGATGTTGGATGAAAGCTATTTGAAAGTTAAATTATCAGAGCAGGAGGCAAAAATATAAGAAAAGGAAGTAAAACTCACAGTAATGCCTTATGAAATAGAATGTTGTTTTAAAGAGCTGGCAGCTCATAAATGTGAGTACAATAGACTTAAAATATAAAAAATATCATGTATATATGCAGTCATAATTTCCTGAATCCCACATTGACATCTGATTATTTAATTATAGTGATTTGGTTAATATTTTATTTCTTTGCTCAGGTTTGAAGAAAAGAGTTGTAGTTCAAGTAGTAGATCTTACTTGGCTTCCTAAAAGGTCTTTTATGTACCCTTACTGTATAGTAAGACAAGGTTAACTGAGGGAATAGCAATCATAGAATTTAAGAAGATAGAAAAGCAGTGCTGGACCAGACCTTGGAATTCGATAGGGCTGACATGGAACTGTGAGTCATGTTCTGCTACCCTTGCCTAATAGAGCCTGTATTCATCAGGGATCTTCTTCCCAAGAAGTGTTGATTCCATGCCTTAACAGTCAGGTCGATCAATAGTGTCAGACAATAGATAGAGTCTCTCGGCCAGTCTGCAAAACGATCCAAAAAAGAAAGAAGCCTTAAAAAAATAAAAAGAAGTACAGTACTCTTTGTTTCTAATTAGAACTAAAAAGAGAAAATACATGGAATTCTGGTTGCCTTGGGTGATTTTGGATCAGGAAGTACTTAAAGACTTAGGTTTGTAGGGAAAAAATAAGGTGAAAACAGAGCTGGAAACTATATTGAAAGATTCAGTTAGTTACTAAAACTGCAAACAAAGGACCATCCTGAAGCTGTAGCTTCAGTGCCAACTGTATATTTGGGAAAAATTCTGTAGCTCCTAAAGAGCAGCAGGATGTAAAGGTACTTTTATATCTAGCTTTGGAGTGTATTCATGGTAAACATGAGGTTTCCCACATCCACTGCATCCTTTTTCTTATATGCCTTTCGGGCTCTATTCACAGACTGACCTGACTCACCTTCACTTAGTCAAGCTGGGATTCACTATAGTTACTTGTTAGAGAGTTACTATTTTCCATCAGTGGATTTGCTTATGTTCATTGCTTAAGAGTAGTTCGATATTCTGCCAGTGACAATAGTAATGCTTTTGATATAGCTGTGCATTTACTGAAACAGAAGTTGGGCCATTGACAGTCATCATTTGCTGAGTTTAGAAACAGACTTTTAGTCCCCACTCTGATTGATGATGATGGAGCGTCCCCTGAAATGGTGTTTTACATTTTTATTTTAACTTCTTTTGAACTTTTCATTTTAGAAAACTTCTTGAAATAGAAATCGTGACTAGTTGATCCTACCTTTACAAAACTTTAACCCCTTCACAGAGATTCAACTTCTTTTAAGTGGTTTTACCTTTTTATGTTAACTCCAGATATCATTTTATATTTTAAATTTTTCCTTTACTAGGTTGTTTACCAGATTACTTCTGAGATAGGCAAGGGTTTTGTTTACTTTTGCTACCCTTCACATTCTCATCTCTACCCAATCCTATTTTTCTTATAGCGTTGTTCTAATATTCTGATTTTTCTTCTGGTAAATTCTGTGATCTCATAGAAATGTGTTTCCTTCTCCATTTCTGGTCCCAGTATTCTGACATGTATGAGCTACTCCCTGACTCCTTGTGTTAGAAGAAAATGTATTAAGTGTATGTAATTGGTTATGCTCCTTTTCCCTATGTATATACACTGGTTTGAACCACACTTTCACTTTTACATGATTATGTCGCTAATGTTGACGTGGCCTCTAAGGACAACCAGGTCTTTCTTTTCTCCAGCCCTGTTGACTCTGACAATAGAAATCAAACAAATACTTACACTCGTATGATTATGTAAACATTAATTCTGTGCTAAGATTCCACTCCCAAAAATCTGATGCCATAAATCTAGGGCCACACAAAGGACAATATTGCAAGCACTAAGGTCAGATGAATCTTCGCTTATTATACTCTGTCTATTGCTTCACATTCTAATGCATTTAACTTGCTTTGCATTTAGGCTGAAAACACATCTTTCAGGTATTTCCAGTTCTCATTCATTGTGTTTTCCTTGCCCAGTTTGTGGGGCCCTCTTTGTGCCTGAGTCTTCATTATTTTCATGGATCTTCCTGGATTCCCTTTCAGCATCTTTCTCCTGCTCCCAGCTTTGCAGAGTCTTCTCTAACTTTACTGGACAACACCGTCCTGTGAATTCCCCTCACTACCCTGTGGGGTGGAGTACCACGTCATTGATTCCAGGATGCCTCCGTTTAGTTTACTTCCTTCAAATTAGGGGTACATCCTTAAAGGACCTTGATAAAGTATGAAGGAGGAAAACAGTCAAAAAATATGTGAGGAATAGCTTTATACTGGCTTATTATTAAATGGACAGTTTGTTTGATTTAGAAGTACTGATAGAAAAATTTTGACTAATATTTAAAGGAATGACTTGGTTGTTTTTAATATTAAGGATAAGTAATTAGTACCTTTACAAAAAAGTATGGTTGATTGCATAATTTGTCATTCCTTGTGGAGAAAACCTAGTTGTCCTTTTCCATGTGAAGAGGCAAGTCTTTAGACCTTGAACATGTCTTTGTATTCTTTATTAAATATTATACGTCCTCTCAATCTTCTTTTTGGAAATTGTATTTTAACCATTTATCTTGTGTGGTATAATATTTTGTTTTGCATACATATTGTCACATAATTATCTTTTTATTCTATATATTATGCATGTTTTGAATTTTATTTTCTGGTCTTTTCAACTTTTATTTCAGCTATGATGATATTAATCTCAAATAGTAGCTTTTTATTCCCTATCTTAAGTTTGAATACTCTCTTATATGTATAGATGAATTTTGCTCTTGAATTCCTATTCTATTTGCAGTTTTAAAAAGAAGAATAGTTTTTTTCTGTGGAATGAAATATCAGAGTTTTTGATTTTTTATGGTTTCTCTTTCCTGCTGCACAGTGATACTTCATTTAATAAATCCCTGGATAGTTGGAATAGGTTTAATTTTCTGCTATGAAAGGACATGGATATTTTTCTCCCTTGATCTCAAATGGGATTCAGTCCAGGGATACTTTGCAGGATAAGGGTGGGTGTGACATACCTGTTGGCAGTTGAAGAGGGCTTTTCAAAATGGGAGGGTACCGCATGCAACTAGAAATCTTGGAATTTCCAGAACTCTGTTAAATTTCTTTAAGATGAGCCTTTTCAGTTCTTGCCTACTAGTAAATGCTAGTTTAGAGAGATCGGAGTGTCCCACCTGGTCCTGCATATAGATTATCAGTGGCCTTGTATATAGACTTTTTTTCAGTATGGTATTTTAACCTTATTTAAATCTCCTAAAATTCAAATTAATTGCTGCCTCTGTGTAGTCCATCTCAAATGGATTTCCTTTGGGAAACTTCCTTTCTTTTGTAGTCCCCTGAGTTAGTTTAAGTTTTGAATTTTTGACTTTCTTTTATTTATCAACCCACATCTATTTAAAAATTTCCTGTGCTGATAAGCACTTTCATTTGCATTTTATACAGTTACATCACCTCTAATGACTTTATTCTCTCTTGCACATCTGGACTTTTGCTACAGAAGAGTTTTGGAGTGATAGACAGTAAATTTTGGAGCTTCATGAGTCAGCTCCTCATTCTAGACTAGCTGAGTCCATGTGCTTTTGAAGGGAACCTCATGAACAATCTCACTTTTGCAGAAAGTAGCTGTCTATTGGTCAGGTAGATGACTAGATTTACTAAAGAAGCAACAGATATTATAGGAATGATATTTGAATCTGGACATTCATACTGCTGAAATCCTTAGTTTTCCAATTCAAGACTGAAGGATCTAAAAATGTTGGTATATTCATGAAGGGATATGTGAATTATTTAGATATTTATTTGCAAAGCAAAGAAGAGTTCTAGTGTGTGTGAATGTGCGTGTGTGTGTGTGTTTGTGTGTGTGTTCCCCTTCCCTATGTCTGGTTCTCCTAGAGTGGTAAGCCAGGAGAACAGTTGTCATGGTAACACTAATGGATGGTAGTGTGGAGGAGAATGTGAAAGAACACTTTTCAAATTTTTAAATAGTTTTGTAATTTAGCATCAGTGGTGTTCAGGTAAAGGAAGCTGTTTTGCAAGACTCTTCAACCTTCTAATAAATGGCCAACAGGAATAGTGTTAAATTAAATTATGCATTGTTACAACTTATAAAAACTTTAGAGACTGAGTCCTTATGAGTAGGTGTGCTGCTACCTGAGAGGACAGGAGATTCTTTCAGTGTCTAATTTCTGGTTTATTTTATATTCATGCAATAAGTTGGCTATTACATCTGAAGTGGCTTAAAGCTTAGAGCTCTAACGTTATAATTTAAGAAATATCTTACTTGACAGACGTTGAGGACCAATGTTGCACTTTGTTCTTGCTGATGCAGGGGTGTTCCTTCCCTTGCTGTTCTATGCTGTTTCCCAGTAGTGGGGTGTGGGTGAACTGAAATCAAATATAATATAACTAAAGGCCAGAAAATACATGCATATGTGACATGTGACAAAACACTGATAGAGAAAAATGAGATAAGCTACGAAAAATAAAACGGCAACAGACACCACAAGAAAATATCAAGTTAGCTTTAGGAATTATGAAGGTTGGCAAATCATGATGCAGTCTGCAGCCAGGGAATGGTTAATAGGAAAATCAAAATGTTCTGGTCATGAAATCTAACTGAATAAACAATTAACTCATGTTAGTTTACTAAGGAAAAAGAAATTTTTCTTTGTGGGAGAAGGTTGTTCTGCAAAGCCTGATGAATAAGTCCAAGAATTTTTAATAATGGGAGTTTAAAAGGAAGAGTTTCTAAACTTGATAGTGCTTCGACGTGACTGACTGTCAGACCTTAAGCGGACTTGGGTGCCTGTGATTTGTACTCAGCACAGACTCTAAATTCTATGCTTTGCAAGCAATAAGACAGTAGATTTCCTCCTTTTAAGTGAAATAAACAGTATATTTAGATAATTTATGTTGTGAGATGTGTATGGGAGAAGTCAAAGTCTCCCACACATTGCTGGGAGAAGCCCTCGACCCCTTCCATCATGGCACCAAAACCCATAGGCTCTGGCAGCAGCAGGCATTCTCCCCGAAATGTCGCAGCATGGTTTCACTTCAGTTTTAGTTACAAAGAGCATGCCAACCCTGGAAAGGTGCTGGCTGGTCTGTTGATGTTGCACCAGCAGCTCTGATCTGAATATGAAGTGTCCTTTTCTTTCTGTGGTAGACTAAAATTAAAACTAAAATTCAGCTTTGGCATTTTTTTTCTTTTGGTAAAATTTCAGTACATCTTGGGAGAACAAAAACTCAGTTACACGGAGCCTGTCACCACTGCTAAATGCTCAGGTTGGAAATTACCTCTTTGCAAACAATAGTTACTTGGTGCTTTTGCCAGCTTCACTATATGAGGCAAATAAGAGAAGCATAGGAGTGTGCCTACATTATGTAAAACACGAAACAAAACCAGATTAAGAAACTACTCAGTTTTTAGGTGGCCTGCTGTTTTGAGAAAAGAAACAAAATTTTCTTTGTTAGATAGTTGTGAATCTTTCATGTGTTTATTTGAAACAGCTAAACTCGAGGGCATGCATTTTAAAAAATACTAATTTTAAGAAGGATGAGAGACTGGAATTTTAAAGAACCATCACAATACAGGTTTGAATCATTGCTTTTTAGTGGTAAATTTTCGAAGGCATCTTTCTTTTCTGGTTTATTTTTCAGGGATTACATATCCCAATTTGTTGTTACTTTTCCTTGAGTTCCCTTGCAATACTATAAACCTTGGTAGTGGCTTTACATTTGCTCAGTATGTTTCATCTTAGCTATCCTGCAAATCCCTTTGTAATGATTTCCAACTCATTAAAGAGCTGGAAATAATTGTCACAGTACTGAAAGCACCAAACAGATTCTAGCCGGATCCTTACTTTAAATTTTAATTTTAATGTTACAAAAACCTTATGGAAGAATAGTTTCTTGTACTTTGTTACATCATTGACACTTTTTTAACTCCAATGTGGCCACTCATAACTAAAAGAAAGGAAGGTATTATAAATGTTTGTAATACTGTTCAGCAGGCAGCGATGGATGACCTGCATATCAATTTAGGAGGATGATTTCTTTTCCGTAAGAATACTTAGCACTCAAGCATACACTACTGTTAACTGCAGAAGCAGGGTTGCACAGTGGATCTCTGAAGCTAATTCATTGTTTCTTCTTGAAACTTTATGCCATGATTAGTAATTTCCAATTTTCCCCTTCTCCTACCCCTGACAACAGTAATTTGGCTCCTAGTTCTATGATTTTAATTATTTCATACACCTCCTAAAAGTGGGACCTCACAGTATGTTTCTCTTCATCATAGGCTTATTTCATTCAGCATAATTTCAAGGTTCATCCATGGTATCACATATTGCAGAACTTTCTCCTTTTTAAAACTAAATAGGATTCCATTGTATGTGTGTGCCACGTTCTTTTCCATTCATGTTTCTGTGGACACAGGATTTCTTGGCCATGTGAAGTCTCTTCTTGTTTTTAAAATAAATTATACCTGAACTACATTTCCTAATTTCAATTACTGTATAGTATATTTAAATTTCTTGTTAAGATTACATTAATTTTTTTAAACAACAAACAATTAGGATTCCATTTCTTTGGATGAAATTCAGAACAATAAACATCTTGATTACTTTTCTCCTTGCTGAGACAAAGTTACAGGAGAGGTTTATTAAGTTCACAGTTTGTGGAGGTTTCAGTCCATAATCCGCTGGCTCCAAGGCAGAGTGGCACATGGCACAGAGAAACAGTTCACAGTGGTGGAAGACAGCAAAAGCAACAAGCACCAAAAGGGTGAGACAAACCTTTTTCTATCTCTTATATTGTATCAGGGCTACCAGGTTTAGGGCGGTGCTAGTCTAATCAGGGGACTGATCCAGCAATCACCCACCCTTAATCCCAGCATTTTTAATCCCAGGATTGCACCACCAATTAATCACACACTCTATGTTCAGCCACCAGCAAGAAAAAGCCCAACCCCCAAGACTGCATGAGGCTTTTGGGAAATATCTAGACAGCAACCATAACAATAAATATACCTAATACCAAAACTTTCTCATTAATTAAAACCCAGAAAACTAACTGGGAGGCCAGTCACACATTTACTACATATGTATTCATTTCAAGTATTTGGGATAAATTGAGAGTGTGCCCATTCCCTTACTGTATTAAAGATACAAAGTATGAGGTCACACCTTTGATGAAAGTGGAACCTTTGCTTCTCTTTTAAAAAAAACTTTATTAGTACACGATTGTATTTATTATTGTATTTAGTATCAGAATTGCTACATGTACATGAACATCTTAATTCTTTTTTCACCCCATACCCCTCACACTTTTAGGTACGCTTGGTCTTCTTCCCATTTTAAAAATCTCTATTTCCATTTTTTTCCTTTCATTCTTACACGTAGGGAAAGTCTTGGACAACAAGATACTTAACCTCTCTAAAACTTAGTCTACTCTTTTTAATGGTCTGTTTAGCTTGGAAGTGTTTGTATTAGATCTTTTTTTTTTTTACACTTGGCCTCTGAATCACATTTTTAAATATCAGGATGTGGGGAAATTATTGTAAGATCAAATCAACTGGATATGTCCTGTGTATCACACACAAATTTTATGATGAAAGAGATGAACAAGTGAATTTTGAAGTGGCTAAAATAAAAGATCATTCATAGGCAGATGAAGGAGAATCTATAAATATTGTGGATTATATGCCACAATGATCAAACCACTACTATCCTGGTGATACTATGGTATAACATCCTGAATAAGTTTCTGTCTTCTACTTTTGTTGGTTTTCCTTATCCACTAAGAGGCACAAGACGAAAAGTACCAATAATGATAATTGGGGTAGTTCTAGGTATGGTAGGATCACATAGCATGTCTGCAGTGGGGAGAGAATGATTAATAACATCACACATAAAAGAGCTCATTTCTAGTATTAAAGTTCCACTATCTTCCAATAAGCTCAAATTAAAGATAACATTTGAAAAAATTCTCATGATTTCTTAGATGGTTATAAAAATGAAATTACAGGATTGTCACTTAGAGGTATTTTTTTATTTTTTAATATTATTTTAAAAATAAAAGAAGGAAAACATATTAACAAACAGACATCCATTTACAGAATAGCATAAGAACAACACATGCAATACATAGTTACAGACAAAGTGGTAGGAAATTAACCATGGTTGTGTTACGTATTGATACCTTCAAAGTGGTTTCTCAGGAAAACAAATAGAGACATGCAAGATTGATCAAATAATTAATCATTAACTGTTCCATTCAGTAAAGCAATAGAATTCAGTAGTCCAACTATGTTAACTATCCTGTGTATACATACTTATAGAATTTCCTAGGTATATTCTATTAGCATTTCCATTTAGTCAGTTCGGCAAATACACATTTGATTCACTATTACTGAATAGCAGTACTGTCCTTATCCCAGTTTAAAATGTCATCAATCCCAGAATTGTTTAATCCCACACACTTACATGGGAATATGAGTATTTTTAAATGGTATTTGTAGAATGATTACAGTGCTGTTTTATAACATGTATAGTATTTTCTTGTTAAAGAAAGTAATCTATTTACTCTATCATAGCTAACTACTTCTCATACTGTGTTCTTATCCAAAAAAGGACATATTTTGACCAGTAAATCTTATCTGTGCTGCTGTTTTGCTATGCTGCCTTGTACTCTTTGCTATTTTCCTGGCTCATTTCATCTCTGCACAGAGCTTTCCATTTATTTATTGACTCATTTATAAGTCGCAATATCAAAGCTGACTAAATGCACTTCCCCTAAGCTGTTTGAGATCTGAAAGTATAAGCAAATACTTATCTAGAATTTCTGAATCAAGCATACAGTAATTTTATATAACTTTTCTGTAATCCTTTCTTCCATTCGATTAAATAGATCAGTTACATTTCAGTTTTTTAAAGCAGATGAAATATTAATGATTAATTATAATTAGAAACCTTGGTAGTAACTTGGCACTTAAAGATCAGTGGCTGGGTATAATCACTAATACAGACTAAATATTGTGTGGGTTTGTAAACCTCACTGCTCAACCTTTTATGTTCTTCCATCTGAAAAAGAAGCTCAGTCAAGCCTTTAAAAACTGCAGCAAAGGCAGCTCGGGATGTGTTGCTGCTGGTATCTGAGTACAGATTAGACTTCGCTCTGACAATGCAGCTTTCCATCTTTGGGTTAGATTTCAAGTGGCAATGCATTTGCTGTTTTAGATTTCTGAGATCATAAAATGATCATGTGTGTTGACACAATTATGGGTGCTGCTGCTCAAGATGAGAGAGTGACTGAAGAGAATTTCAAAAGGGAAAATATAATATATCCAGTTGCAAATGGAAACACGTGTCACTTTCAGAGGCAATAAATTCACTACTGTTAAATTGAACCTAGATAGCAGAAGAATAAGATTGAAAGTTTCAGATCCAATTTAAAATAATAGTTTACATTCATACCATGTGGAGTTCTGGAACTTCTGATTTGCACTGAAATACTCTTATACAGCTGGGAGGAGTCACCAAATCCATTCAGAATGTTTTAGTTGTGATTTTAAAAAACACATTTCCCCTTATTCTCATTTCAGTGTTAGGATGTTAAGCCATTTCAATGGGATTTTATTTGTTTGTTCACTTATTGATTTAATGATACTGGGAATTGAACCCAGAGCTTTCACAATGAACTATATCCTCAGCCCTTTTTATTAATTTCTTTCTTCTAAATTTTAAGAAAGAGTCTCACTATATTGCTAAGTTGCCTGGGCTGTGATTTAACTTGCAGTTCTCCTACTTTAGCATCCCTGAGTAGTAGGCTTACAGGTGCAAGCCACCATTCCCATTTTCAGTGGAACTCTAGTACCCACCACAGCACAATGTGGTCTAGTCAAGAATTAGCCAGCACAGCAGTAATTGAGATGAGGGTTGAACCTTTGTTCCTGAACTTGAACAGCTCCTGCAGCTCTTCATGTTGTATAGATAATAGCAGGTAATATCTGGCTTCCAGGTCATCACTGAATTTCCTCTGACTTTCCACCTATCTCAGCCTATTTCCTTGCTTGTGCTGTATACACCACATACACGCTACCATAAGCCGGAGCCAAATTTGTGTCGGGGGCCCTGGAATCTGTACCCACCTCTCTTCCCTAATTGCTGATGTCATCACTTCACTTGGCTTAATTCTGTTTTGCTTTGCAGTACTAAGAATTAAGACAAAGGCCTGCACATTTATTTACATCCCAGTCATTTTAGCAATTTTTATTCTGGGACAGGTTCTCACTAAGTTGCTAAGCTGCTCAGGCTGGGCTTGAATTTGCAATCCTCCTTCCTTTGCCTTCTAGAGTTCTGGAACTACCTATGTAGACCATGCAGGGACTTCATTCTTGAATTCTTAGTGCCTAAGATTTTCCTGAGGTCTGATCATGTTCATCCTTTGGCCTTTACAATACAGCTCTGTTTTCCTGATTTCTTGCTATTTTTTGATACTGAATAATGATGCATTGCTCTTTGAATACATTGAGATGGTTTCGATAATACTTATTTGAAATATGCTGCTTATAAAACATCATACATATGTTTAGAGTGTGTCTTTATAGTTAAGCTTTTTGGCTCTGAGCTCAGCTTTGTCATCTTGCCATTTACTATACATGTTCCACATATCTACTTTGCTGTACTCTAGATATGCAAAGATGCATAAGAAATGGAGTTGAATGAGTGAAGAAGTTCTGAGAAACCTTTTAAAACTTTGTTTAGATACACTCATTATCATGGCATTAGTCTAGAATTTCCTTTTCAATACTTTATGCCCAGTGAGTTCCACAATTTGGAGGGTGGTACCATGGAGGGAGATTTCAAAGTTCCTCTTGATTACCACTTCTGGTTTTATTAAAAGTAGAAAAAAAATCATGCTGAGGGCTTAGGTGGATCGTGCAAAGAAACGTGGAGTTGCAGCAACAAAGGGCCCTTTGCCAAGGTGAGAGCAAGTTGTACCAGGTTAGTAAAGAGGAAGTTTCTCTCATATGAGAAACTCAAAATATGAATAAAGGGCAAAATAAAAGATAGACAATAGGAAATAGAGAGATCTTTTGCAAAATGGAAGGGATCAAGAAATGGAGCAGGAGCAAGGGGATTAAAAGATCATTAAGATGCATTATGTACATGTACAAACTCCCCATGAAGATAACATTATATACTGCAAACGTGCTAATAAAAAGTAAAAATTGAGAAAAAAGAAGACGATCCAAAAGTGAGGTGAGGGAACCCACAGCACAACATGTCAGTCTATCTTTTCAGACATAACTAGCTCACGTTCCATGCTACTTACTGTCCCTATGGCAGTGGGTTCCCAACATGATCAAGTTTCACCTTAATACAGCTGCCTTGGCTTTATCTTAAGATTTACATCCTCACAGAGAGGCAGTCACCAGCAAGGTGCAGCTGGGCTCTCCTGTTTTTGCCAGTGTCTACTGAGCACAAATTTCCCCTGAATGGCAGGGGAAAGGATCTGATCCCTTCCTTGCAAGCCACTCAATTTTTAGGGCAGGAACAGGGCTCATTCTTATGTTTTCCTTTGAGTTTCTTCTTCATTTTATCCTCTGAATTGTCCTTTTAAAACAATACTTATTACTATACCCATGCTTGTTTCAAGTAGTTTATGGATTCTCAATAAACCTAAAAATGCTAATGAAGAAAAATTGATTAGGAAAAGTAGTTAAGGGCAATGGAATGGAATTTCAGAAGCAAAATAATTTTTAAACAAAAATAATTTAGAAGTTTTGGCAGGTTTTTTTTTTTTTCTTCATTTTTAATAGCCTCAGCCATGATTGATGTGTGTAAGGCTGGAAGTTAGGGAAGGTTTTTGACTGACACTGATAAAGCAGGCATGCTTATGTTCTTTAGAGAACGACTGCTGCTGCACTGGGCCTAGAGTTGCATTGTCATCCCTAGTCCTTTTCTGAGGCTTGACAATGTAAGTGCCAGTCTGAAAAGCACGAAACAATACCTACTTTTAACTGCTTGCCTCATTTAGAAATAGAAATTATTCAAACCTGCATCTGTTCTCCTGAGTCATTTCATTTCATGGATGCAAAATGTTTTGTCTTCTGGTCAAGTAACTTTAAACAAAAGGATATAATTCTATAACTGTGCAGAGTCCCCAAAAGCATTTATTTGGGAAAGTGAGGGGAAGAAAGTGCTCAGGCTCAGTCTTGGGCATTTTAATGATGGGAACAGACTTATTTTCAGATCAATGCTGTTGATGCTTTAAAGGCAGAGGTGTTGTACTTTATTTATAAATTCTGAGATAAAAGTTTTCCTTGGCATGGTCTTTTACAGCAGCTCAAAGTGCTTTTCATGCACATTACCAAAGTGTAAGCCGAGTAGATTCAGATCCAATGTTTGAAGTAGAACTCTTCCTGAGAACATTCGCAGCCCATACTTACTTTATTTTAGGCATGTTCAACTTTCTGGGCATGTGTATCTGTGCAAGTAAACTTTCACCAAATATCAAACTAAGACAAAGCTATAGAAGTGAAAAACACTAGTTGAATCTTCATTTAGTAATGAAATTTAATATGAGAAGCCCTCAGAATATGTTATTTTGCCTTCAGATTAATATGACAATTGATTATAATAATTTAAGAACATTATCATTATCAATAAGATAATAATTTGATCCAGAAGATTATGGGATGTAAGGACTACAGTAAACACAGGTGTTTGTGGAAATTGTTTATTTCCAATAATTAATGGATTAGCTTGCACAATGATTTACGCATGTGTGATAAGGCAGGGAGTCTAGTCATAGCTGTCTCCAGCATTGCCAAACTGCTCACGAGGAAGCAGTGTACATTTCACCAAATCTTCTTGGGTTCTGCCTACCTTTCTGCCAAGACTATGAAGATAATATCTTGACCTGACAAATCCTTTAAAAGTTCTTCTCTCATGTGTTTCCTTTGCTTCTTCACATCTAACCAGCTCTGCTCACTCTTTGTAGCTAACTGGGAACTGTGTCACGCAATCAGGTTGTAATTCGTACCTTCCTCCTTTTTGTTCACATAGATCAGATTAAGCTTCCCATGGATCTATCAAAGTGACAAACTGCATACGCTTTGTTCTGTTGGTGTTTTTATTCTAAGTAATGCCATTAGTGTTCTTTGTATTTGCTTTGCTTTTACCGGTAAGCGTTTCCCTCAGTTTTGACTCCATAATTTATTCTAAATGTTCTTCTCTCTTCAGTTTTAGTTGTAGACAACAAATTAATCATTTTCATGATGCTTTCCTGACTAGGAGGGATATCATTCTTACCAATCATGTATGCACCTTTCGACTTCGTTGCTTCTTCTTGTATCTATTCTATAATTTGCCAATAGGAAATGATGACTTCATTAAGAATGATGAATATTAACCATGGCATATTCTTCAAGTATTATGTATAATTTAATACCTTAGGAAATTACATATACCCTAAAACAAAAAGGGACAAGAAGCAGGACAAAAATGAATTTAAAAAGAAAGTTGCATTCAACAATAAAAAAGACTGAAAATGAAAGCAAAACAAAGAAATAAACTACTCCTAATAACTTTTATAAAAATAAGTTTAGTTCATGCAACATATTAGAATTTCTTTCAAAATCAGAAAACTATATTGTGGTTTTATTGTATCATATTCTTTTTCTATTTTTCTTCTTTTTTCCCATATCCCTCCTTTGCTTATGTATTGTTTAACTGAATTCTTTAAGCTTTTGTTTTGATTTTTGTGTACAGTGTTTTGATATTATTATGTCTGCATTCATATATTTACTGAGAATAGATATGCAATTTTTCATTATTTACACTGAAATGAAAAACTTGAATAATTTTAGGGAATTGTGTTTATTTTATTTTTTAATTGTATTGTAAAGAGAAAAACATCAAAAAATTTCAAAACAAGAGAATAGAAAGGTAACAATGGTTTAATATATTGTATACTGTTATCTTTACACTGGTTACTCAGAGTACAAGATATCGGCATTTAAAAGTCCAAATAGCATTAGCACAAACTGTTCCTTTCAAGAACAAAGAAATAATTGGATATAGTGTGTATTTGTACAAATATAAAACATTAACAAATTATTATATATGCACATGGAAAGATGGGCTTTGGACTTGAAAAAATGTCAAATGCAAGAGCACTGTGACTTTTAATCATCATTCTTCTAGAAAGCTGTAATGCCTGCACCATGAGTACTAGGAGAACAAGGAAACCCTGTTCAATATCATCTGTTGTCTGGCAAATAATGAGACTGACTGTGATGTCAGGACAGTGCAAAATACATTCACATTTCATCTTTGTTTTACTCTTTATGTCTGATTGACAGGATATTAATTTGTTTTCCAGATGTATCCATAGTGACATGTGTGCAATTTTTACAAATATCATCAAATAATTTTCTGGAGACAGAACAAAGAGCTTCTGAAGGATGTGGCGGCTCACACCTATGAACCCAACACCAGGGAGGCTGAAAGAGAAGTATTTCTATGACTTTTGAGGCCAGCATGGGCAACATAGTGAGTTCAAGGCCAGCCTGGAATATATAACAAGACTGTTTCTCAAAAATCCAGACCAAACCAAACCCAAGAATAAACAGTTCTTAAATGCAATGGAGTCATATTTCATAAGTAGTCAGCATAACTAGCTAAATCTCTAAGACCTTAGTGTCTGAGTCTGGTTTTAGGTCACTATCCCGGACTAGATGTATTAGAGTGCATGTCATGCTTTGAAAATATGGGGACACTATAATGTATGCAATACAAAGTATTCCACTGAATTTCATTCACTCGTGACAAATTCATTTTTAAGAACACTTTTGGTTAAACAAAATATTGTGTCAGGGAACTCAAGGTAAGATAACTGTCATTTTAATATTTCATTTGCATTTTAAAATGGAAAAACATGTTTTCATAACTGCATTATTCTGCTTATTTAATTAAAATAACCAAAAAGAAAATGGCACATAGACAATGTCAGTTACAGAGTAATGAAAGCACAGCAGTAATATGCAGCTGTATTCTTTCTGGAAGAAATTTTGTATGACAAGTTAAACATTTGGAATTTAAAAAAATAATTTACATCTTTATTAGAAAAAGAAAATAAAAACAGAATATTTGTCTTATTTAAACCAGAAGTAGAGGACATACCAAGTTTATTTTTGGAAGAACAGTAGCAATGGACATAGTGTTGGGCAGAATCAGTATGATGACACCTCCAGCGTGTGTTTATGTTTATCCTGTTCTATATCTTTTGTATAGAGCCAAACATTTAATCCTTTAAAAATAATTATTGATGCATTTTCAAAAAGAAATTTAAGTTCAGATAAATACATTTGTTAAGTTTCACATCAAAGACTTAAATCTTGATCTGATTCCACACCTTAATATTATTAAAGATAGAAATTTTCAAAATTTCTAAGGCAAAATGACTTTTAACATAGGAAGAGTGTTAGTCCTCTGTCTGAGAAATAGCTGGCAATTTTTTCCCATTTTTTAGATAGCTCTTCACTTGTTTGTAGCTTCCTTCGGTTGTGCAGAGGCCTTATAAATGGATAAAGAAAATGTGGTATTTATACACAATAGAGTACTACTCTGCCAAAAGATAAACTTGAGGTATTGTAAGTTAATGGGTAAACCTCGAGGTATTGTAAGTTAATGGGTAACAATAATGTTAAATGAAGTAAGTCAGCCATGCAAATTTAAATATCATGTGGTTTCTCTAATATGAGAAACCCAAAGTGCAGCTAAAGAGCAAAGTTAAGGACAGATATAAAGGAGTAGGGAGATATTTTTCAAAAAGAAAAGGGAACAAGAGATGGAGGGGAAAGAGAAGGAAAGGATTAGAAAATCAAGGACAAAGTGGAAATAGTATTTTTTCAAATGGGAAGGTGATCAAGAGTTGCAGGGAGCCCATAGGGATCAGAAGGAAAGGGGACAAAAATAATGAAGGTGCGTTATGCACATGTTCAAGCTCCCATAGTATATGCGATTGTTATACACTGCAAGCATGGATTAATGAAATAAATGGAAAGAAATAGTATAAAATAAAATTTTAAAAGACTATGAAGGATAATTTTATTAGAAGACAGAAAACTGTAATGACAAAAGGGAGATACATCTTCATATTTAAGGAGAAACCAATCCAACAACATATAAAACTGTTTTTAATAAAGGTGATCCACTGAAATGCTTTGAACAATGTCAGTACAGAGTAAATATTCAGAAATCTTGTCATTATATGGGACATTTCGTACATTTTCTACCTTGTATTTTATTTTTCAATGTGACATTAGCTGGTGATTCTTTCCTGGAAATCATGTGTAATGAAATGACAGGATGCAAAAATTGATTTTTTGCAGCACTATCTTGTATTATATAATTTTTAAAAATGCATAAAGAATGATCATGAATATTTATTGTATTACATCCTACTGCTCCTTAATGCCTGCAAAATTACTAGTTAGATTAGATACCTCAAGATTGTACATTGAAAACATTATTAGCACCTGCTTTGTCTGGAATGCTAGATTAAGTAATATGATAGAGATCTAAAGTATACCACATTGTAAAGACACATATTAGACAATATCCCTGACTTCAAGGAGATTAAAAACTAATAAAATAGTTAATTATAGTGTAGAAGCATAGTGAAATCGTCATACACATGATAAAAACAGAATTGCATGAGGTGAGAGGAGAGATGGGCCACTTATTAAGTGACTAGTGACAGATTATAAAAAGACATTTGAAATCATTCTTGAAGAAATAGTAGTATTTCAGTAGTTGATAATGGAAGAATGGTCTTCAAAGCAGAGGAAAATTAGGAATAACTATAGAAAGAAAGCATGGGTAATAAAAATGGATGCAAAAATTAAGTGAACTATGTAAACCCTGTGGGGTCATTTGATATGATTCTCAAAAGACATATTGGTATGTTTGAGAGCTGGAAGTCATGTTACTAATTTCTAATTTTATTTTGTAATCAGTGTGATCATTGTAGTTTTCCACTGGGAAGGTTAACTAGAAAAAAAAGATCAGAATATTTTTTACCTGGCCATGGTATAGGTGCAGGATGGAACAGAAAAGGAAAGAATTGCAATTATTTTAATGTAGTCAAGTAAGGGAAACAGGATGAGTGATATCAGTAGGGCTGAACAAAGCGTGGATGTATAAAAGAGTAACTATATGGTGACTGACACAGGTTATGAAACTGATCTGAAAGGAAAAACAGCAAAATCAAGAAGACAATGCCATAGACTAGATGATGAACCCATTATTAGCTATAAAGCTTCTATTTTGGCTTCATCTCCCTCAGGCTTTGTCAGCAGGCAGCAGGAAGTATTCCAGTTGGTAACTCACTAGGCAGGGTTACAATGTAACAGTGAAGTTTGAAGCCTCTGTTAAAGACCGGACAGAAAACAGTAGGATAAACCACAGCAGAGTTAGGGAAACCAACCAGAACAAGGCGGGAGCCAGCATTAATGACACAAGGAGAGAAATAACAGTGACAGAGTTCAGATGTCAGGAAAAGAGGGCTTCCAAAGAAAGCTGAGTTGAGAAGAGGTCATTAACTTTGATGCTGATTCCTTTCACATGAATGTTTTAGATGAATAGATGGAAAAAGCTAGTTTGCCTGGTGATGATAGTGCAGGAGGTATAAATCATTGTTTCAAGAGGTGCATCAAGACAGAAAGGAGAAAGTACAACAGTTAAAGAACAGGACGTCATAGTATTTTTCTAGATCTGGTAGATCAACGTGTATTTTAAGAGCAATACCACAATATTAGTATTATCATCACTGTTTTCAATTAGACTTGCCAGCTACCTATAATTTTTATTCTTTAGTTTATAGAAACCATTCATAAAATGTGTTCATAATTAATTTAGCGTTATTCTTTTCTTTTATTATTATTAATTCTGCCCTCTTTTCTTAGTTTTATGTATTATTTTTGCCTACTTTCCAGAGCTGAATACTAAGTTTAATTTATTTTCATTAGTTCCTATCTTACAATAAAATCATTCAAGGATGGAAATTTTGTTTAAATACAGGTTTTTCTGTAGCACAAAAGTTTCACAAAATACATCCCCATGAGGTCTTATTTCTTGTGGTCCTCAATGTAGATTTGACCTGACTAGTGGAAGAAAGGTATTGTTTGATTTCTAAGTAGTTGTATTTTATGTTTATTGTCTGAAATTATTTATTTCTAGTTCCACTAAAAATTGTCTGCAGAAAATGTGGTTTAAAGAAGCATTTTATTTTTGTCTTTCAAATTTTTAATAATTCATCTTTTTAATACACTTTTACTCAGCTCTGGAATTTATCATCTTATCATTTTCTTGACCATTTGTCTTGTTTGCTTTGTTGCACATAAAATCACACACAAGTAAAACTTTCGGGACACACTGAGGTTTATCTTATTCTTCAGTTTATACTTATGTATCTTATCTTTTCAATAATTTTTGAAGCTAACTACAGTTTTATAACTAGATTTACTCACAATTTTGTAGTTTTTTCACATGTTCCAGTGATCATAGTCTTGTCGTCTGTGTTATGGCTCCCTCTCTGGATTTCTAAAGTTTACTTTAATTTTTAGTAAAATGTATTATGTATTCAGGCATTTTTTTCCAATAAAATGTTGTTTTATTGTTGTTGTTGTTTTGTTTTTTTGTTTTTCTCCGGTACCAGGAACCGAACTCATGACCTTGCGCTTGCCAGGCAGGCGCTTTTGCCGCTGAGCTAAATCCCCAGCCCCTAAAATGTTGTTTTAAATGCTGTGTTTTCTCAGTGTTGACATATCTTTTTACAAAATTTTCCTCTAGTCCTGAATTGTAAAATGTAACTTGGCAGGGTATTACTCTGTGATCACGGATTTTCTTCTAAAAATAATTCTTTTCATTCTGAATTTGTTTTTTTTTAAATGTTTCTTGTTTACATTTTTTTAATTTTAAAGATTAAAAAAATAAAACAACAAGAAGACAAAATCAAAGCAACACAAAAGCAACTGTATTTGTGTTGGGACTGAGATGTTTTTATGTGTAATTTTTAAAAGTTGCTGAATAAAGTTTATTGGTGATACTTGAATTTTATTTCGATTTTCTAAGTTGCAAAGCTCTACCCAAAAGCTTTCATCATTGCCTTCCTTTGATTTTTATACTTTCAATCTATTTGAATATGTTCCTTCAGCAAAAAACAAAACTAAAATTAAAGATGCAGAATAGTTTTCTTTCCTCTTGTCTTTATTCTCTGTAACAATTGTCTTGGTTACTCCTTCAGAAATGTCAGCTTTGCATATTATTTTATCAACATTCCCTGTCTTCTGTTTTATTCCATATTTTCTATAATTTTTCCATCTCTGTATTTTATTCCTCTATTTTTAAAAAAGATTTATGAGTTGGACTCTATACCTATAATTTGATGCTATACAAGCACTCTTCTTCATACCAGTGTTTCCTGTGTGGATTTTTATTTGACATTTCACTTTTAGTTCCCTGAACTTCTCTGTTTCTTATCCGTCTTCCATTTCCATTAGGTTTTTTCTTTTTGTTTCAATCCATTCTTATTAAAAGTGTTTATTAAATTTCTAATGGTATGATTTAAAAAGTGTACTGGTTCCACAAGATTTATTTTGAAAATGTTAACCCTCAACATTTCTGCCTTTATTTTTAGATAGCTAAAGGCACTAAAATTCAACTTTTAAAATTAATTTTTACTTAATATGTTTTATTCCTTATTTCTAAGTAATGTGCTTATGCGTTCTTCTTATTTTTCTGCCATGTGAATTGATATTAAATTCTTACTATGGAGTATCAGGAATTATCTTCTGTACCTGACTTTTCTTGTCTTTGTAAAACCTACCCCACCATCTCCCAAATATAAGCACACCACAACCTACCTTAACATGGTCATAGAGTGAGGTTATTTTGGTTACTGTTGATTTTCTGAAAAAGAAGTATTTCCTTTGTTGTTCCTGTAGCTAAATTTCGTCACTTTCAGTTATTTATTTGTTTGTTTATGTATGTACGTATGTAAGATGTATATATGTATTTAGGTTGCACCTATCCCTTCACAGAGGACAGCTCGTTAGCTACCATGTTCTCTGAGACTCTCTCCACTTCCTCCAGTGTGGGATGGCACCTCCCCAGGGGTCCAGCACCGCTGACATCCCAGGCTCTCCTTGGCCTTCATTCTGGGGCTGTTCTTCCCATCTCTCTGTGCTAATTTCCCTGTTTCCTATAAGCAACTCCCTCCCTCCCTTCACTTTCTCTTATGTGTGTGCAACCTGCTATTCAATTGTCTCCTCAGATGAACAAAAGATATTTTTCTCTTGACAAGTTGAATGTAGAAAATGTCTCATCTTATTCACATCTTACTATTATACTTAAAAATAGATTTGCCAAAATATAGGTAGGAAATCATTTTACTTTAAAATAAAAAAGGATTTCCTCATTATTTCCTGGTTCTCAGGTTTCAGATATTCAATGCTTTGCAGCATATCTTTTTGGGAGCTCTCCAGAATCTTTTAAGATTTCATTTATTTCCAGTATTTTGAAATTTCTGCAAGATAATTTGAATATTTGTGTATTTTTATTTAATGTGTGTGGGATCTCAGTAGGATCCTTTAACCTAGAGTTTCACCTTCTTTTATTCTGGGGAAATCTTTAAAACTTTTGTTTGATAATCTTAACTTCCCTCTTTTCTCTTTCTTCAATTCTTATATAAACTTTGACTGATCCTTTAATTCTTTTGTTGTTTTATGTTCTGATTTATTTCTCTATGTATTTGGTTCCAATTGATGGTAGATTTCTTTGAATTACCTTGTAATTCTTGTACTGAGTTTCTAATTCTGAAATTATAATTTATAATGGGTTGTACATAATAATTGATAATAATGTAACTAGAAACAAGTATATTGTTAATCATAGTGATTATATTATATTTTTACAGCAACCTTTTCCATTTAATGCATGCATTTAAACAAATTCTATGACATTATTAAAAATTTGTAGATGCTTTCCTGCCTATGTATAGCCTCAACTTATTCCAAACTGCTTTTTTCCCTATTTGTTTGAATTAGCATCTGTTTTTATGGAAGAAAATTTCTTCAAATGCCTTGAACTCCTATTCCTTTTTAAGAATGAAAAAAATAGCTGATTTAAATTAACTCTCTTCACATGGATGTATTTGTTGACAGTAGGCTTCTTTAGAAAATTACCTGATATTCAAAGAATTAGGCCATTTCTTTCAGGTTGCTGAATCTAGACAACCCAACACTGAGTTTTCAAATGCCCTGCTGAGAGGGTTTAAGCCAGACTGATGGTATTTTCTGACCCAAGCAGAGGAGAGGATTGGTGAACTCAAAATTCAAGGTTCACATTTTCTCTTGATTCAATTGATTTCAATACAGTATCTCACTTTCAACTTTGCCAGGCACACTTTATTCTGAAAACCTCTTCGCTATATTACTAGAAACATTACGTTTGTCTTCCTGCACTCTTCTTTTAAACGAGTTTTCCACAACACATACCCCAACACTCAGCTCTAGATGCCACCATGTCTGAGGTCAAAGTCAGAGTGAGAAGCAACCTTCCACACGATTTCTTGGCATAGCACTAGGGTGAGCAACTCGTGGAGAAATTACTAGAAACCAGCAATTAAGAGCTGAGATTGTGGAAACACAAAAACAAAAGAAATAGCAGATCTGTATAAAATCCAAAGACAATACCTTTTTACAAGTGGTTGCTCACAATTTTCAGACAAACCAGCTATACTAATTATACATAGAAATGTTATATAGATAAAAAAGTAAGGATATATATATATATATATATATATATATATATATATATATATATATATATTTTATTTATTTTTTCTTTTCCTACCTGTAGGGACAGAGTAGGCTCCTCTTTGGCCTTTCTGTGGCTGCCTTTAGTCCTCATCATTGAATATTCAGTTTTACCTTTTACATTTTCTAAGCTCTTATTAGGTTTTTCTAATATTCTTGCAAAGTATGAGTCACGTGGCTTTGTCGCCTTAAGATGAGTTTCTCTGAAGCTATAAATGAACTAATCTAGAAACCTCACATGTTTAGAAAATGGAACATTTAGTACTCAATCTGCCTACTGCCTAACGCCAGGTTATTCAAAATAAGCATTTATAAATTTATAGTTATTAACATGTTTATCATACATTATATCTGTTAATAAATTTATATATTAGTTACACGTGGAATTTCTGCTTGATTCTATGCCTTAAGATAGGTGATAAAAGATAAAAGTAAAACATCTTGTCCATGAGATTAATTTTTTGATGGGAAAATAAACAAATCAACAGATAACCAAGATAAAATGCCAAAGAGTTATAAAGAAATTATGTACTGAAGGCTGTTGCAAAACCAAGGAGGAATACTTCTCTCAGAAGAAGGGTGAATCAGAAAAGACTTCACAGGAAGCAAAGTTTTATATCATGAAAATCACCAGTCTCTACATTTTCTAGCATTTTCCTCGTGGAGTTTGACTATCCCTGGTTGTTATTGCCCAGTTCCTTATTTCTGAAATTAACTTTCTATTTGTCCTCTTGGATTTGAACTGGATTCTTCATTAATTTCTACCTGGACGTGTTTTTTCACCCACTTCACTGATCATCCTGAGTCTGATCCTTAAACTCGTCTCCATCCAAGTTCTCCTGTGTCCTTGTCCTTTTCTACCATTTCTGTGGGTGCTAATTGCTTTATAAAACTGGTGGCCTCAATTGCCTCATAAATGACTGCTTTTCTGAAATCTTTACTTCAGGCAATCCTGACTCATAAACTCATGAACCAATTTGTGAATCACTTTTCAAAACCAGTCACTCTTTTGTGACCCCTTTTCCTGTTAAGGACACCTCTGCTTATTCACTTCCTTCATTCCTTTTTGGCTCACCCAACAAGTATTTACTGATACTAATTAGGTCTTATTCACTATAGGAGCCTTTAGAATGCAAAAGTGGAAAATTATACCTGGGTCCTACTTTTCTCAGAGGCAAAACAACTTTCATTTAGTGCTGACCACAAGGCTCACAAATGCTTTGTAGGAATCACTAAATGAAGGAGGAATTCTTATTAAAATTACAACATGGTGTTCTCTTCAAGATCCCTTGAACTGTGGTCTCTAAGATGCAGCAACATGGGTTCTAAGTAGACCCCCTAAGTGTTTCTTAAGAATATAATCAACGTTTTTAAACAAATACATCTTTAAATAAAAATAAAATCAAGCCAAATACCTAAATACAGTCCATGCTATAAAAGTGGCCTGGAAGAACACTGTAAGAACTAAGCAAGTCTGATAAATAATGCCTGTCTGTTACCTGAAGTAAGGAACGAAGTCACACATGGACATATAGGGTAGAAAAGGTGGACGTTAAGCTTTATCTTAGGAAGTAGGTATACATAATTGACATTACTTGATTCCTTTCATTCCCCTTCCTCTCCCGTCCTTCCTCCCTGCCTTTTTCTCTAGATCATCTTCCCCCATGTTTTCTAGTTAATGTTTGTTATACATAATGATTACATTCGCTGTGAATACTTGGCATATGTACCTTTCACATTCTAATTCTTTTTATATTCCTTTCCCACTCCCTTTCTCTCTATCTCCAATCTCTTCATCCCTTTCTCATTTGCAAAAGATCTGTCTCCCTATTTCTTTTTATTTACCTTTTATTTTACTTTATAATTTACTTATGCTTTAGGTTTCTCTATTGAGTTTTCTTGGTATGCTTGTCAAAAAACAACTGATACAGTGCCACAACAAACATGGGTATGAGTGTCTCTTTGAATATTGACTGCATTTTCCTTAGGTATATGAGTACTCAAGAGGGCTATAGCTAGATCACATAGTAATTGTGCTTTTTGTCTGTGGATGAAGTTCTGTACTGTTTTCCACAGTGGTTATTCTAATTTACGTCTCTATCAACAGTGCATAAAGTACTCTTTTCCCCCACCTCCTCTCCAGGATTTGTTGCTTATTTGTTTGTTTATAATGCCATGCTGACTAGGGTAAGATGTAATCTCAGTGTAATATTGATGTATTTCCATTCATGCCCCTTTTATTGTGGCACTATTCACAATAGCTAAGCTATGGAATCAGCCTACGTGTCTATCAATAGATGATTGGGATACAGAAAATATGGAGTATATTCACGATGGAGTATTCCGCCATAAAGGACATCATGCATTATTCAGGAAAATGGATGTAATTAGAGATCATGTTAAATAAGCCAGACACAGAAAGATAAATTTCACGTTTTCTCTCATATGTGGTATTAGAATATAAGAAAAAGAAAGTGAAAAAGAAAGACAACCTGAAAGTATTGAAGTATTGGTGGGACTATGAGAGAAGGGTAAAGGGAGAAAAAGGGTTGGAGGGGAGAGGGAGAACAGTTGGAGAGGTGGGTAGGATCAAAGCGTGATATACCGAGGTATGAAATATCCCACCAAAACCATTCATGTGCTCAATTAATAATTTAGTAATACATACAAAAATGACCTGGACTATTTCATTAATCTCTCATATTTACACCACTATTATGTATCTTGATGATTACACCTGTTATGGTTGAAACATTGTGTCAACTTGGGGAGTCTAGAGGTTTGGCTAAGTGACTCAGCAGGAAGCCAGGATACTTACTTTGTATACATCCTGAGCCTATGGAAGAGGAGGGCATGGAGATTATGTGAGAGCTACATGCCCCTTAGGTGGGGGTAGCCTGTTTACAAAGTAAGGCAGGGAAAAAGAAGCTGCTTGCCACCATTCCTCCTGTTTGCTCTGGCTGTTTGCTGTTTGGCTGCCATTCCCCCCTTTGTTCTTGTTGCTTTGCTATCTTCTGCCTCGGAGCCAGCCAAGTATGGACTGAAACCTCGACAAACTGTAAGCTAAATAAACCTTTCCTTCCTTCATCTTGGGCATTGGGTATTTTGTCTCAGCAACGAGAGAAAAGTAACCAAGACAATACCTTTCCTACTGTTTTAAAATCAGTGTCTTTGTTCTTCACTTTCAACATTATCTTTTTTTATTTTAAAGAAAGAAAGAAAGAAAACAGTAAAACAAAGTTTCAGAAAAGGAGTAGGGCAATAACAATAATGAATACATTACATATTGTTATCTTTGCAGCAGCTATTCAGAGTACAAAGTATAGCAAGAAATACTGTGCAGTCAACATTAGCACAAACCTTTCTGTTCAGTGAAGTAAGAGAAACTAGCTGTATAACTATCTTAACTATCGTGTGTGTGTGTGTGTGTGTGTGTGTGTGTGTGTGTACATCTTTTCCTTTCCTTCCTTTTCCCTTTCCACCATCCCAGTTTCTCTTTTCTTTTGCTCAGTTTCTTCCCAATTCACAATATCTGTTGTACATTTCAGATCTTATTTACTCGTTCAGTTTGTCACACTAGGGCGACAATGCAATGTTTACGTGTGTGTATCTGATTTACTTCACTTATAAGTATGCTCTCGAGTTGCATCCATTTATCTATAAAAACTTCCAGTTTATCCTACTTGATGTCTGAGTAGTACTCCATTATATAAAAAAACCCATGTTTTTATCCATTACTTGGTTCATTTTCAACATTATTTAGACTATTCTGGGTTTCTTAATAGTTCTGTATGAATTTGATCATCAGCTTGTCCTTTTCTGCAAGGGACCCTGTTGAGATCTTTGTAGGGTTTATGTTGAATCTGTAGCTAAATCTAAGAAGTGTAACCATCTCAAGAAAGCAAATCTTGTAAATCTCCTCATCCCTGAACGTAGGATTTTTTTTATTTATTTAGATTTTGTTATTTTTTAAAATAGTTTTGAGCTTTTTAGTGAATAAAACTTGTACTACTATTGCTAACTATCTTCCTAAGTAATTTTGATGGTATTATAAGTGTTTTTGTTAATTTCATTTTAAATTGTCCTTTAACATAGGAACAGTCTTTTCTTATGTTAAAGGAGAAATTGAAAACAGTTAAGAATGGTCTCACTAGATATCACTTGTCTGTATTATTTTAAATGTCACCACATATCTGATAGTCACATTCATAAACTTGCCACTTAATATTGTTGGAAACCACTGTACTAGAGGTATTATGCTTAGTGACAGTTTTGCAATGAGTAGTGTAAATTATTATAAAGGGACTTTTAATTAAGAAAAATTCTTGAACTTTTGAGGACTTATTAAAACCACACAGAAAAATTATTCTATAAAAATAATTTTCTCTGTAATATGTTTATGAAACATTGTTCTAGGTAATTCTAGAAAAATTAAAGATTAAAAAACCAGAAGCATAGCCACCCAGGAAGTTTTATTTGTGTGATGGTTTGTATAGTTATCTCTAATAATAACAGAATTCGACAGTGGACAGCTTACATTTTCTGAACTGCAGTGGATGGAAATCCGCTGAATGAATCACTGTTGTAAACACCGTTGAGACAGAAATGACCTATCTTTCAGTCCCTGCAAAGTCTGTCTGCATAACTAACATTCATTTGTTAGACTACAGGTGTTAGACAAAAACATCCTAGCATCAGAGGAAAACCAACGGTAAGAAACACAAATTTAAAAATACTTGGATAAGGTTTCTCTTGATACTACGAAAGATGGTATAATTTTTTAAGCAAGCAATACAAAAAGATTGTGTGTTACTTATTCTTCACATAACAAAATGGTAGAAATCAGTTTAATTTACTCTGTCTTAAAACACTATTTAGCAAATATGTAAATAATTATTGACGTGAAACATTTCCGTATTTGTAAAGTACTCAAGCGTGTGTTGTTCCTCATTCCTTGAGGGAGACAGTGTTTGGTTTTCCCAACTTCACTGTAAAGCTAATATGACTTTAATTATCACCAGGGTATAGCTGCATTACTAGTTCTCTTTGTAAAAATGGAGTCATACTCAGCATGTTTACTAAAACATACTTCATCTTCATTATATTAAAATATGATATAGATTAATCAAATATATTTTTATTTAAAGAAAACTCACAGATATTAAAATCTGTGATATTTTCATATTCTTAACTTTTCACTTATTAAAAATATTTTTCTGGTGATTAAACACAGAAAATCTATCAAGAAAAATTTCATATTTAGCCTATAATAACACATTTATGGCATGTGAGGAGACTCAGCATAAGTACTTTTTGTGCTAATTGTATCTTATTTCATTTTGAAAAATAACATCTATTGGGAATTGAAACACCAGGTACATGAGCTGGGTGTCGTGCCCTTGCCAGTGATCCCCGTGCTCTGGGAGGCTCCGGCTAGAGAGTATCGAGTCAGTGCCCACTTTGGACAGTTTAGTGACTTTGCAAGATCCAGTCCTAAAACAACAAGACAAAGTAAAACCTGGGGATGTAGCTCAGTGTGAAGGCCATGGACTCAAAACCAAAACCCCCAATATGATTAGAGATGATACTTTTTAAAGTTTTTGTCAACCCTGGAGCTTAATGTTTCTGAGATTTGTCTTTTGGCATTGTCTCAGTGTACCTCCATGGAAGCTTCAGGAAAAAAATGCAATTTTGGTTTTAGAAAAATTAGCTTTGAAGCATAACCTTCAAAACAGTACTTTATCTTATGCATCTATTAAGGGATAAAATCAATAATTCAGCCACTTAATGGAACATTTATTTTTTCCTCAATATTTTTGAGAGAGCATCTATGTGCTTCCAATTTGAAATTTTTTTCTTTTTTACTGCAATCCTACAAGTAAATAAAATAACCTCTTAAAGTCATGAAAACTTACTAGAAAATTAGCAGCTATGATACATTTGTTTTCCACTGTGATGAGGGACAGACTAGATCTAATAGTCTTGTGTGACTTTATGAGGCAGCACCTCCTTCACAAAGGGAGGATGTTTGGAATTAGGCAGAAGAATGCTTCATTCCACCATGGGAGAGTGGAGAGCTCTTTGCAAGTACTCAGGTGGGGCCTGCAATTTTCTGTCCTCAATGGTGTAAGAAAGATTCAAGGAAGGAAGGCATTGTTCATGAGAAGAAATAATTGTTCCTGAGAAGAGTCTCTCTCACCTGGTTGCCTAGGAGAGGAAGCCTAACGGTGATGGGAGAATATTGTTGAAAGGGCACACTTGGGGTGTTTTTGAGTGGTGTTGTAGCTGTCACTGAGTATGATTTCTGATAGATTATTACACTGACATTAGAATGACGGTGGCCACAGAATGAGCAGCTTTATTTGAGTCATATTTGTTTTTGTTCTTGTTTTGTTTTTCTTATTTGTAGTGACTGGAGTTTATCCTAAGGATTACCAAGCCACATCCCAACATCCTCCTCCACCATTGTTTAGATTTTCAGGTTGGCTCTTGCTACTGTGCCAGGCTGGCTTTGAACTTATAACTCTCCTACCTCAGCCTCACTGCACTAAGTCTCTATGATTCCTACAAATAATTCCAAAATTTTACAGTTTAAAATGATAGACATTTATTACTGTCCATACTTTGGGTAAGAGGAATCCAGGAGTGGCTTAGCTGGCCCCCTCAGGCTCAGAAACTCTTAAGTTATAGGGGCCATCTCAGTCAGGCTACAGTGACCCAAAGGCTGGCCTAGGGCCAGATAATGACTTGCTAGATGGCTCCCTGACCTGCACAGCACTATTTTGCTGGTGATTGACAGGAGACATCCATTCATTTTTTCGGGGATGACCGAGAGTTTTCACGACTGTGGTGCTTTCCTTGGGGTGAAATATGTAAGAAAAAGCAGAGTAGGAGGCAAAAATGTTCTTTATGACCTAGCCTTAGAGATCTTCTACCTTTGTTCCTAGAACATACTATTGTTCAGATACATCAGTTGTAATCAGAAAGATGGGAAATACATGGCTGTGTGGATCACAGGAGGAAAGGCTATCGGCAGCCATTGCATAGGCAGATTAGCCCAGAGTAGGGCAATTCTTGAGGGTTATGAATAAACCTGGTCTTATGAAAATAAGTGCTCCTCCATAACATTTCTTCATGTCCTCTGCTTGTTCCTCCAGTTGTGATCCTCTATTTTCAAATCCCAGTGCTTTCAAGTTGGTTCTGATTCTTCAGGTCTCTGTATAGCACTAGCCTATCCTTTTCTCTTCAGGCGTTCAACAAGTATTTTTTGAAGGGAAATAAACTGTTAATCAGTGTTTATGCCAGTAAATAAACCATTCCATTCACAGACCACACCTATTATGCTAGCAACTGTTCAAAAGAAGATCAATATGTTCAAAGTACGAGATCAATAGTTGGCATCATCTCCTTCAAGTACATTTCTAATTCAATAAAATTATTCTGAAGGTTCTACAGTGAAACTTTAAGGCCATAAGATAAGTATGAAGCACAGTTGGGAGACTTCTTCATTTGCACTAATTTCACTGCTTAAATCACCTATGAAACTACTTTTGTTCCATGGAAAACACTATCATTAAGTTACTTCATTCAGCAGGTCATTTTTCACAATAAGGACATATATGACTTAGAAAAATAGTGTGTTTCATATTTGAACATGGGTAAAACACAGTGTCATTTCCATGAGTAACTTGAGATTAAGGCACCAAGTTTCATCATTTCTTTTCAAAATTGACACAATGTGATCTCAATTTCTCCTAGTAGGATAGGAAGGAATGGATCACCTTTTATATACATGTGTATTCTAATTCGGTATTTTACAGATTCTGGCATTCATGCTTGGATTTAGCTCTAAGAGATCCTATAGGCCTTTTTATTTTAATTTTTAAGAACATTTTTTAAATTTTTGTGTTAAAGTTCTTTGGACTGAGAAATCTTCACATGTCAGACTGGTCAGCAATGAAGAAATAAATGGAAACTAATGACGCTCATCACCCTGATGATGTGAATGACTTATTGGACCCAATCATTTAACGTTTTCATTAAGTCAGTATCAGGGAAAGAAACCGGGCTCTTGGGGTCTACCGTACTTGCATTGTCAGCATTCAGTGATGTCTTACAAGCCTGTAGCTAGGATTCCAATACTATAAATGGTGGGGAAATGGAAGGCTCATTAATATTTTATGCCCACAGGTGGAACACATGCAGTGGGCTAACCGCGAACACCCGCATCCGTCCTCGGTCTGCAGCCTGCCGTGTAAGCCTGGGGAGAGGAAGAAAACAGTGAAAGGTGTCCCTTGCTGCTGGCACTGTGAGCGCTGTGAAGGGTACAACTACCAGGTGGACGAGCTGTCCTGTGAACTTTGCCCTCTGGACCAAAGACCGAACATCAATCGCACAGGGTGTCAGAGGATCCCCATCATCAAACTGGAGTGGCATTCTCCCTGGGCTATGGTGCCCGTGTTCATTGCCATACTGGGAATCATCGCCACTACCTTTGTGATTGTGACCTTTGTCCGCTATAATGACACACCTATTGTGAGGGCTTCAGGACGGGAACTTAGTTACGTGTTACTCACCGGGATTTTTCTCTGTTATTCGATCACCTTTTTGATGATTGCAGCACCAGATACCATCATCTGTTCCTTCCGCCGAATCTTCCTAGGACTTGGTATGTGTTTCAGCTATGCAGCCCTTCTGACTAAAACAAACCGCATCCACCGAATATTTGAGCAGGGGAAGAAGTCCGTCACGGCGCCCAAGTTCATCAGTCCAGCGTCCCAGCTGGTGATCACCTCCAGCCTCATCTCCGTCCAGCTTCTCGGGGTGTTCGTGTGGTTTGTGGTGGATCCCCCGCACACCATCATTGACTACGGAGAGCAGCGAACACTAGACCCAGAGAATGCCCGGGGAGTGCTCAAGTGTGACATTTCTGACCTCTCACTCATTTGTTCACTGGGATACAGTATCCTCTTGATGGTCACTTGTACTGTTTATGCCATTAAAACCAGAGGTGTTCCAGAGACTTTCAATGAAGCCAAGCCCATTGGGTTTACCATGTACACCACTTGCATCATCTGGTTAGCTTTCATCCCCATCTTTTTTGGAACAGCTCAGTCAGCAGAAAAGGTAAGTGGCAGGAAATGCATTTGACACCCTATTCCTGGATTTAACTTCTTGTAACTTGCTTGCTCTCTCCCTCCCCCCCCCCTGCTATCTCATTTATATTCTCTCAAGATGCTTTAGTTTGTGCTATTCTTTCTCAAGGTCCTGTTGATTTGAATATGTATTGAAGAAGGTTGACTTTTCCAAGAAAAACACTTTATTGCATCCTTCTTGGTAAAGCTGAAGATTCAGAGAACTCACATCACTTTCTGGATCTCTCTTCTCAGCTCTATTATCTGATAACATCACTATTCTTTTCCACATGTTAATTAAAAGCGGAAGGAAGAAAGGGCAGATGTGGCTCACAGGGGTGATCTGTCCCAGAAATATCCCACTGCATGACAAATGCCTCATTTTCTCTTCTGCTGTGACTCTCAGAATTAGCCATTCCTTGATTATTATGATTTTAGTCATGGAAGCAAAACATGTGGTAGTGAAAACAACCACAACAGAAAGAAACTGGAATGGATTGTTGCAATTTGGGCCATTTTACTAATTATTCATAGCCCTAATCTTGTTACTTTTCGGTATGTGAGGGATGATAGTGAGGGGTAATGAAGGCTGCCATGGGTGATTATATAAAGCAGCCTACAATTTTTAGAAAGTGAAGATTAATTGAACCTCCAAAAGTAATTGCTTTTGTCACAAATTTCTCATTAACTGCTCCTACATAAAACACTACTAGTAAAGAACATCTTTACGTGAAAGGGAGCATTTGGAACTACATAAAGAACTATTGAAGCCGGATGTGGTGGCGCACCCCTGTAATCCCAGCACTTGGGAGGCTGAGGCAGGAGGATCGTTGTGAGTTTGAGACCAGCCTGGGCTACAAAGTGAGCTCAAGGCCAGCCTGAACTGCACAATGAGACCCTGTCTCAAAAAAAAAAGATTAAAATAAAAAGGACTATTGAATTATAAATACCTTAAATTTTGCAACTGGGTACTTTGTATAGCACAACTTTGTGTCACTTGAAAACTTACCTTAAAGTTACTATGTGCTACTGTTTGGTAAAATTATCTTTTGTTGTTCAAAAACTATGTGTAGTTCAATGTATAGAAAAGCAAAGAACTAAGGTTGACTTTGATAATGGAATGGTGATAAACCAACCTGTAAGCTATCCTGGAGTGATAGTCCCTTAGCCTTAATGTGTCTGTGAGAAAGTTCTTTCAAAGTGAGAATGCAAGTATTGTTGCATCATCCATGATCACAAGTTTAAAGAAATCAAACAGCCTGGGGACAGTTACTTTCCCTTGGCTATAATTTTTCAACTGAGGTTCTCTCTCACTTAAAATACCAGCAAAATATGAGACGCCCTCACAAAGGGACAGGGAACTCATTAGAATGCATACTCACATCAGAGTCCATCAGTGTGCTCCCCAACTATATTTGAGCAAAACTTGTACTTCAGCAAACTTGCGACTGAATAAAGTGAACTTGACACGAGTTCTAGAACACTGGAGATTTTTAAATTGCATGACCTGGTGGAGATCCATGAATATTTTATGTAGGTCCGAGCATGTGGCAGGAAAGTAAAGTCAAACAGTTTGGGGCTCATCCTAAAAACTGGAAAATGGCCAGGGATTAGCTCAGCAGCTCAGCTCCTGCCTGGCAAGCGTGAGGTCCTGAGTTGGATTCCTGGTACCAGAACAAAAAACAAAACGCTGGAAAATAAATTTTTCCAAATGTGGATGGGTATCTGTTGTGATAAAACTTGTAAATTAACTTGAGAAATAATGTGTGAATTAGAAAACAAGTCTCCAAATATCTATTTTTAAACTGTGATTTTTTTGGTCTAGTTAGGGAAAATAACGTTTTTCAAATTTTGAAAATGTCTACATTATATGAGTTATTAATAATATCAATTTAAGAGGTTCTTACATTTGTATTTGAATCATATTTATATACTCTTTTACCTAGCAACAACCATGACAAGTAGTTTATTCTGCTTTCTGGTAGGTGATGAAAACTTCAGCCAAGCAAAATCTCCTGAGCTCACGTCTAACTTTTTTTCTTTTCTTTCTCTTCATTGACATTTTATGGAGTGAATCCTACTCTTATTTTGAATTTTTAATTTTGACATTTACTGACTATTAAGAATGAGAGGAGGAACTGAGATGGAGAATGGAGAAAAAAAGGAAGGAAAAGTTTATAAATATATATGTATATATATATATATATATACATATATATTAGTTCAGATAATTATATTATGAATTTGTCTTAGTTCATGGAAAAGAAAGGTGTGTGCTACTATTGTTTGGACAGTTAAATGCCAATATCTTGTACTCCGAATAAGTAACATAAAGATAGCAATATATAATATATTAACCACTGTTACCCTCCTATTATCTTGTTTCGAAATTTGGGGGTCTTTTTTCCTCTTTAAAAAAAGAAAGAATGGGAGGAGGGCAAATACAAAAGCTACTATGATAATTTTTCTATTCATATAAATCTTTAAGTGCCTCATGTTTTAGGCTAAATTGAATCATGGCCTTATATTAAGGTACTGAACATCATTACAACAGTTTATGAATCATATTATTACATTTTTAAAAGGTAATTTTAAAAAGGCGCCTTTTTTCTATCAGATCAATAATGTTGCAGAGTGATAGCTCCCCCTTGAGGAGCTGTCATAGAGACATGTATGTGGGGGTGAAAAAGACCAACAAGCAAGACAGCGGATGGAGATTACCCTGAGTTCTGTAGCCTGTAGCAACATTTCAAAGCCTGGAAGTTACATAGGTGTGAATCTACCCATGCCTTTAGAGATAGGATTGAATGTGGCTAGCAAAGTTTCTTTTTCTTTTTTAGTTCTGTAAATCAAAGTCTAAGAAGGAATATGTAAAGCAAATGATAAAATGTGTTCACTGGAATATATTTTGTATTTATAATACAATTGAGTGTGAAGCAGACCGAAGAAATAATTGAGAAACACTAACTTGGAATTTTCAGGATGTTGTGGAGTCCACAAATTATTTAGCCTTGGAGTTGTTGGACTTAGACCAGCTCTACATAAAGAGCTGTTGAATTATAAATATCTTAGATTTTGCAACTGGGTACTTTGTATAACACAATTTTGTGTTATTCTAAAACTTACCTTAAAATTTACTACCTGCTATTTTCTGTAAAAGTATCTCTTGTGGTTCAAAAATAATACATAAAAGACTTGAGAATATTTTTTCACGTTTCTAAAACTATTAAAATGAACATTAAAATGAATAAAAGTTTTATATCTCTAACACAAGTCTTTAAGTAAGTTTTATTGACTTTGGAGAAACAGAGAGCTGGGCAGCCCTGTATTTTCATTTATAATGCTCAGCCAATTAGCCCCACGTTATTAACTTGAAGTGTCTGCAACGGCTAGGCAGCACACACATCCATTAATTCAGCAGATCCTTATTGAGTGCTGTGTCGGGCATTGTGCTAATTATTGAACCCTCGTCAATCTGCTTCCCTGAGTATTCACTGAGAGGCTCAGCCTGGCTCCCAGCCCTGACTTACTGATGGCTGTCAGCACCGCGAGGTGCTGGGTTCAAGGGCAGAACATAGTGCAGGGTCAGATCTGAGATGAGAAAGCCAAGAACTGGGCACCCTGTGCACAAGTGGCCCAGAATTTATATCCCAAGAAAACCAGAAGAGCAAATTTTCTTTTAATATGCATTTGATTATCAAGTCTCAGAATAATGTCTGTAGCAGAAAACTCAAGTGCTGAAATTACAAGAAGCAATGGTAAAATCAGTTAAACAATTTAGACGATGTTTTGTAAAACATTTGAGTAACTCTGAGTTAGAAAGAGTCATTTGTCTTAGCATTTTGGAGCTGGTTAGCTCACAGAAGGGCATTTTCATCACCACTTAATTCCCCTATACTCTTACCCTTTGCATATTTTGAAATGAATATGAATGATATTTTTCTATAAATTTTAAAGACATCATTTGTATTTAAACTGCTGAACTTGATCACATCATGGTATGCATGTAGTTTTTTCTTTTCCTGCAGAGAAGTGGAGGGACGGGGGTGGACATCCTGAGCATGGCCAAAACGAACGCAAACGAATGCAATTGTGCCGAAAAGACAAAATAAACTGTAATTAACTTCGCAGGCAGGAAGAGAATCCTTAGGGATGGTTAGGGGCTGTGGGGATGGCAGAAATCTCTTAAATACATAATTTACCCTCTCTAATTGGGTCCATAAAGGAGAGACGATCAGACAAGGGTTATGACTTTGCCAACCTCTCAGAGCCACAGGGCTTCAACCAGAGCATCAAAGGGAAACAAAGCAAAACAAATTCAAAATAGAAAAAAACTCTCAGAAATGGCAGAAACCCCTAGTGAACCCCGAACCAGCTTTACTTTCCTCACCCTTCTGGATGCGTAGCGCAGCACCTGTCTGGTAACTCATTTCAGAAAAGTGAGGATTGTGTTATCTTTGACAGGGTCCTGCACTCACTAATGCCCTCTGTGTCCTCTCACCTGTACACACAATTCCATGTAAACTCATTGACCACAGGCAGCGTCTCTCCGACGTCTATCTGAATGAATACATCTTGGCTCAGGGCCCTTCATGTAGCTCATTCTCAATAGCTGCCTGTTGATTGAGTAAGTGGAGTCAGTTGCACAACAGTAAATCAATAGAATACCATGAATGCTTATCTACGATTTAAATTAGGCCGTGGCATAACAAGAAGCTTCTCTATATGCCTCTTGTGATCCTGGTTACAGCCACATGTCCTTCTGAAAAATAATTTTCTTATTTATTGACAAACCACATATATTTCTTTAAAAAAGATCTTGCTATCACCTATTCTGAAGTGGGGACACTGGAATATTTAGAGTTGTTGTCCACTCTGCATAAATGTCAGAAAGTGAAGGAGATTCATGAGACTGCCTGATCTGTTTGCCCTGGTGCTTTTACTGTATCTCTATATAGAGGCAGAGAGGTGCAGAAGTACAGGGGCTCCTGGGGCAGAAAGCAAAAGCATGAGCTTTGGAATGTGAGGGTGTGGCTTCCATTCCTAGACTTACTAAACTAGCAGAGAAAGCATAGGCAGCAGGCTGTACTTCTGCAGACAGAGAAATTCCCCTAGACAGTGCCAGTCCCACTACGGAACCATGTAAAATATCACCTGCTGTAAGGGCCCAGCATGTTTTCAAACTAGAACAGACTTTATTTCTTATCATTTGAAAGGGTAGGAAGACATCTAATTACACACACAGACACACACAGACACACACACACACACACACACACACACACACCTGCCTTTGATTATGATACTTTTTTTAGTACTAATAGATACCTTATGCTTATTTGGTAGAAAGTTATACAAGCCATGGGTCAGAAAAAGTGCTTAACACATAATCAGCAGAGAATAAATGTTGAGTGTTATCCCTTTAGGCTATTAACCATGACAGCATTCTATCTTCAGCACCTAGCATTATACCGGGCCTGAAGTATCTTCTTAAAAAGATATCTGTTTAGTAATATATTCACATGAATTGACTCAGAGGATCTGAATTGATTTATCCAGATAATTATCTCAATTTTTCCAGCCACTTAACCATGTCTGTGCAGCCCCCAGCCTGAACTGTTTTCTCAAACAGAGACTTGCCTGAGAGTGTAGGTTATAGGATTCCGACAGGGAAACAGGGCCAAAAGGGAGACAAGAATCTGTAGGATAAGGAGAAAGAGCAGATCCTGAGGCAGTATGTACCTGTCTTCAAATATTTAGCAGGAAAACTTGGAGGAAAGCAAAGATTCCTTAGGAAACAGTGGTGAAATCGTCACACTACAGTTTGAGACAAGCATTTTAAAATTATTATTATTACTTTTATTCTCTTTAATTGTTTGATCAATCTTGCACTCTTACATCTGGTAATCTGAGCAACTTCATTGAAGATAACAATATGTAATATAACAACCACTGTTAATTCCTGTAATTTTGTTTTGAAACCCTGTATCATTTTTAATGTTCTTGCTTTGTTTTGTTTTTGTCTGGGATGTTGGTATTTTACTACTATATATTTTTTTAATATTTTCTTTAAAATAAAAAAAAAGAGTTGTGGGAGGCAGTGCTGAGATTAATAATAAAATTCTTGCTCTAAAGAACAATCTAGATGAGACAAGAAGGATTTGAAGAATCCCAGGTAAGAGGGACCATGCTGTCTGGACAGCGACAGAAGAAATACTCAGGCTAGATCAGAACCAAGGTCTTTCTCAACCTACAACTGGCTCCTTGCATTTCTCTGTTTCCTTAACAAACAGCACAGTGGAAACAATTACCAGCATCCTCTTCCTGTGCAGTAGTAGTTGCTCCTGACTTTTGTGCTATGCTGGAAATGTACAACATTTGTGTCCCTTGCCAGTTTATAGTCATGTGAAGCAGATCCCTTTGAAGGCTTCAGTGATGCCTCAAGTGATAGGATTATTTCACCTATTGTGTCCAATTTGATGGCTTCTGGGGAATACCTTAGTTGCAGTCTGCTTTGGAGAGGATAAAAAGACTAAAAAGTAAAAGAAAAAAGAAAGCATTAATTTTTTTTTTTTGGTTTTGGTTTTTCTCTGGTACCGGGAACTGAACTCATGACCTTGCGCTTGCCAGGCAGGCGCTTTGCCGCTGAGCTAAATCCCCAGCCCCTAAGAAAGCATTAATATAATTGCATTTGTGCAGTTAGTAAAAATGATACAACTGAAATTTACATGAGAAAATAAGGTAAGGAGGTTTGGGGGCATATATAGGCAGGGTTTTAAAGTAGCCTTCCTTGGGAATTCTATCTTGTCTGTGTTTATGCTTGTTTTTCTGTTTGTTTTACATATTATTGCTATAGAAAAATTCCAACCTTGCATATTAGTGCAATTGCATACTGTTTTTGACAACATGAAGGAATGATTGCTCAGTGAACCTTGTTGGGATCCCATAATCCTACCTTTCTTCATGGCTCTGCAGAAGCTGTAGGGTCTAAGACTACTTAAAAGAGGCAAATGATCATTAGTGACATTATGGTATTTTCTCATTACTCTTTTTTAAACATTACAACTGATTTTTTTTTAAAAAGTTTAAATTTGTATGTCCAAATTACAATACATTAATCAGGTAGAGCACTAAATATTCAACATAGGATCTTGGTCCTAGAGCTAAGACATCTCATCCAAAATTATTTAGTGATCTTAATTCTATTGAGAAATATGGATACTAGATGAGGTTAAGAGTAAAATGTGAATATTTGCAGAGTCTTACTGGTTATGGAATTAATTAAACATGCTTCGTGGAATGTCATATAAGTAGCCTTATTTTTTTCTTGTTAGGCAGAGCTTGAAAGATGCCCCAGATTATATAGAGTCCCATGACTAATTTACTTATTGTTACTTCAGGTTATATTTTACATGATTCAGTAGATGCTTATCTCTCATGGAACTACACAGGGTTCCAGAAAGACCAGATTGCAAGCAAATAGTTACTTTTGGCTGAAACCATACATACATTTTTATGCTGGGGAATTTTAAAAATATGTATTTTTATGTGTGTTAATACCACCCTCCTCAAAACATTGAAAAATATTTAACCAAGTATTAACATAGATTACAGTCTATTTAAAATAAATACAAAGCAGATACATTCAGATGTTAAAGTAACTATAAAAATAGATATTTAATCTGGGTTCTGGCTCACAACAGACTGGCACAAACATGCACATCTCTTTCAAGTAACAGTGAAGTGATAGAAGACAATATGGAAGAAAGAAAGAAAAATGAAAAGAAAGAAAGAAAAAGAAAGAAGACGGTGGAGAAAAAGTGAGAGAGATACAGAAGCTATTGTTTAAACCAACGCTACATGAAAACTGGCTTGAAATAATCTTGAAAAGTCAGTGGAAGTAGATTTACGGAGAAATTAAAACAAAGAAATCACAACCCAAGAAATGTAATTGCTTCATAAGAAAGTCCCAACTAATTTTAAATCAAGAATAAACAAAAACCTGGAGCAGGCATGGCAGTGGCCTTCAGAAAGACACTTGCATAGCTGTATTTGCGGATACCTGCACCAGTTACTGGCCCTCACTTCCCCTTTCTGCTCCAGCCTCATTGTCAGGGAAGTGAGGTTAAAATTATGATCTGTAAGGAATGGAAATCATCTGATTTAGGATTTCTCATGTGGGCATAAGACACTGAAAAAGGAGGAAAAGAATCTGAAGTAATTTTATTTTAGATCTGGATGAAGGGAGGTGGGAGAGTGGAGGAAATGAAACTCCATCTGGAGTAGATGTTTCAGCTCCTACAGCAAGTTCCTCCTAGAGTGAGTCCCGAGTCTCCTTGTCTGCCAATATCCTTGCGTTTTTTGAGAAGCTGGTTGGGTAAATGGTGGTGGGCTCACAAATTTATAATCTCAAATAAAGAAAATAAGGTCTACTCGTAATCTTTATCAATCAAATTGCCTAGACAATCATAATTAGTTATCAACAGCTGTAGATTATAAAATAATGAAGAAAACCAAAAGTATAAATTAAGATATTGAAAAAACAAAACAGAATGTCTGTAAAGAAAAAATATCCTAGAAATAATTCGCAACTTGTAAAAAGTTTTAAAAATTATCATTGTAAGAGATGATCAAGAAAATGTTGAACACACACTTTTAGGTTGCAATGGCAAAGAGCAATATGGGATGATCTTAGAAACTAAAATTACAAGTAGAAATTAAAATCTTTTGGATGATGAAATGAATGAATGATTTTGAATTTTTAAAATGGCTCAACAATCCTTGGTCATTACAAATTATTTATGATTATAAATAAGAAAACATAAGTGTAGTCAAAATATTGGGTCATAAAATACAGTGAATGTTTAAATAAAAATATTACAGTAAAAGACACACTGCCATTAATACTCCTCTAAATATGATCCCTTGCCTTTTTTCATTTTAAAGAGAAGAAGAATAAGCAATAAAAACAATAGCCTAAAATTTCAAAACAAGATTGTAAGACAGTAACAATGTTCAGTACCTTGTGCATTGTTATCTTCAAAGTAGTTGCTCGTAGTACAAGCTACAGGCATGAAAAACCCATCAAGCAATATAGGCATATGCCTCTCCTTTCAATGAGCTAGTAGCAATTAGTAGTATATATATTTTAACTATCTTGTGTATGTGCGTATATATATATATTTTTTTTCCTTTCCTATTCCTTCTTTTCTCCTTTCCCATTCCAGTTTCTCTTTCCTTTTGAGCCTTTTCTTTCTATTTCACAATATCTATTGTACATTGTGGGTCTTATTTACTCTTTCAGTTTATTACACCAGGGAGAAAATATGGTTCTTATACATGTGAGGCTGATTTATTTCACTTACAAGTATGGACTCTAGTTGCATTCATTTCCTTATAAATGCCTCAAGTTTATCCTTTTTTATAGCTGAGTAATACTATGTTGTATAAAAATACCATATTATTTTTAATCCATTCCTCAGTTGAAGTGCACTTGAGTTGTGCTGCTGTAAACACGGGTGCACATATATCACTGTGGTATGATGTTTTCAATTCTTTGGAGGAAATACCCAGAAGGGGAATAGTTGGGTGAAATGCGACCTTTACTTAAAGGACTTATATCTAGAACATATAAAGAACTGAAAAACTCAGACACCTCAAATTCAAAAACCCAATCCAAAAAAGGGCATCTGAGATGAATATTACTTGTCAGATGAAGAAATACAAATTAGCAAATGAATACATGAAAAAATGTTCAACATCATTGGTCATTTGAGAGATGCAAATTAGAACAACACTGAGATTTCATCTCATCCCAGTAAGAATGCTTATCTTTGAACAATCAACCAGTAACAAATGCTGAAGGGGCTGTGGGGCAAAAGGAACTCTTCTCCACTGTTGGTGGCAATGTAGACTGGTGCAACCACTTTGGAAATCAGTGTGGAGATTCCTCTCTTTTGCTTTGAACATGTTTATCCAATTGCTCTTGCCACTTTCTGAAGCAGTTGTGGGAGTTGTCTTTCATGAGTGTCTTTAGTTGGATTATCATAGCAACCTAGATGACCTGAATCTATTCAAAATGTTTACTTTTCATGGTCGTGTTTACTTTGGATAAGACCCAGAAGTCTCACAGTACAAGTTATGGTAAATAAGATAAATAAGAACACATCATAAAGTTTTTAGGAGCCTGCTTTTTTATTGGACAGCACTGGCCATTTGATCACATCTCACAAATACATTCACAAAAGAGAACTTGCAAAACTGTTTCAGAAAGTGACAAGACGGGAGAACTATATTGGGAGAGAGACTATTTTGAGGTTAATGTCAATGTGTCTTCCATTGTAATAAACTTTTTAAAATGTAAGGATACTCCATACTTTATAATCAGCCAACGTATTTTCAATACAATTACATTTTGTAAGATTTCTCTGTCAGTGTTGTGTTGGATAAATTGTAGTGTACAAGGATAAGAGAAAAGTGACAAAAGCTCATTGAAGAAATCCAGCCAAGAAGTATTGAAGACTCATTTCAAATAAAATTGAGAACAGAAAACAAATGGGAGATGAAGGGTGTGCAGTGTATGGTCTATAATTATGTTCATGGTGAAAAAATTTTCTTCAACTACCAGAGTTAGACGCAACTCAATTTCAAAAAGAGCCATAGCTTTCTTACTAGTTTGGGCTAATGAAGAAAAAGGAACTCTTCTGTGGGGGTTAAACCCAGGGTCTTACAAATGTGAGGCAAATGCTTTCCACTGCGCAGCATCCCTACCCCCACGCCACCCCTGCCCTTTCTGTGGTGCCAGGAAAGAATTCTTTTTCATGACTGAAACATGCCAGCAACAGAGCAATGTTTATATCTGGGCCCACAGTATCAAAACTGGGTAAAAAATCAGTTTGTGCAATAAAAACAAAGGTAAGGATATACAGACAAATATACCTTGTGCCATATGATTTTGAGTTAGCATATCAATTAAATGTTGATAGTTGAAAGTGAAAAGGCAAAGTAACATATAACTTATTTCTAAATGATGTATCCCATTCAAATACTCAGTCATAATTTTATTATGTAAATTTGAGCAAGTAGAGAGAATCAGAACCACCTGTAGTAATTTTAGGGTAATCTTGACTTCCTCTAGAAGCCATGGTCACTGTTATTTTTACTAAGAATTATTTTTCTTTACTATACCTCATGTTTGTGTAATTGTGGATGACTTACAAATAGAAGAAATTTTCTTTCTCTATTTTTAAAGTCACTTTATAAAAGTCATGTATTAACTCCATGACGTAATCTGCAATATTCTGCATGTTGGCAGGGTTCTGAATCTGTTAATTGGGACTGACTTGGAAGCAGTCAAATAGCATCGACACTTACAGGTGTTAAATTCTGCTTGTTTGTTTAAAGGTCAATTGTGTTATTCTCATTTTGAAAAAAAAATTAATTAAAAAATTTGGTGATTTTAATGTTTTCATTCTAGAATTTTGGATTCATTAAGTGTTCAGTCAAGAAGTGTAACATTTCTTACTGTCTATTGGCTCAAATACTATAGAATACAGATCTCTGTGCAACCTTTGTAAGTGTATACAGAACTAGTACCATCCGCATACATATATCCATACAGCTTCTGTAGAAGATTTTAGGTTCTCAGGCAAAACAAAATGTCATGTATTTCTCTTGCTAGCAGTTTTCTCTAAAATTCTTATCTAGACACTGAACTGAGTTGCAAATAGTATTGGTAAATTGTTAAGTCTGCCACAAAACCTTAAAGTGTTTATATCGGCAGGCAGTTTATGATTGCAGAGGTCGCCTTTTCCTAACAAAACACCTTCCCTATGCTAAAATGTCCAATCAAACTGCAATTTATTGAACACTTGGTTTATTGTGAGCTCATTGTTAAGAACTGACAATGACAAGCTTGAGATAATTACATTCTGTAGGCAAAAGAATGTGTACAAAAGGTGGCAAGACAAAATCTCACTGAGAAGAGGCAGTTAGTACAATGGGATTATGAAGGACATGTCTCCAAAGAAGGCCGTCAGATTTCCGTTTTCCATCTTGCTTTTTATTCATACTGTTTTTATATACAGCACATGCATACATTTGTCACCACTAATAATGTGAGTGATTTCACATCCGCCTCTCCTCTGTACTCTCAGAGACTATACAACTTGGAATCTGTTTTTATTTCTCTGTGTTCTTTATCTCATCTTCCCTTCTTCTGGAGTTGCTGTGATTCTGGCCTTTCTCCCAGAAACCATTCCCTTGAAGTATTCATCACTCATATGGCTTCTGCTAGAAAAACTGTGTTCTTGCTTTTCTGAGTTCTTAATCTCTGCCCTTTCACATGTTCAAAAATGTGGGCTGAAACAATCCAAAATTGAAATCTGAAAGCAATCCAAAACCCAAATTGTGAAATTAAGCTGCTTAAAACCAACATCTATCATAGCTAAAATAGTCACTTACTTACTGGATGCCTCTTATACGCCAGCAACCAAGCTAGATTCTTTTTAGTTAAATCATCTCCTTTCATCTCTAAAAGGTGAATCCTTAATGAGATTCTAAGTCTCTGAGGTAAATTTTATAGATCTGGGGGAGTTAAGTTAATAAATTTTGCATTTATACAGAGAATAGACCCAAGGTTTAACTTACTCTGTCTGTCTCCAACTGTTAGATTTTTAGATCTGACTTTGTAGTTTTCCATTATTCTCAATTCCTACTTTATTTTTTCCAGGATATAAACATCTGTTTTTCAGAGATTCAAACTTGAGAGAGCTATTATCACTCCTTTTAATATTCCTAAAGTTTATCTCTTGCAAATGAATTATAGATTCTTTTTGAAATTTCTATGGTAGCCATCATTGTATTCCTCATTCCCAAAGTCAAATCACTAAGTACATGGCTGGGCTAGAGATGGGTATAAGTAAAAATTCTCCTAAATTTGCTATTTGACAGCAAATGACAGAGCTACCATGGGGATGTTCTGCAACATTACTAGTACTTTGCTACTTCTATTTACAGTCCTATTAAGTCAATCACTTTTTATTTTAACATCTTCTACTATTGCATACTGACAGTACTGCTTGAGTCAGATATGGTTTGCCTTTAGGTAGTGTAAATTATAGCAGAGGAAGAAACAGATTTAAGTGTATAAGTATAGAATCACTCAGTAAAAATTGTTACACATGTTATCAATTGTCCTATGAAGGTTTTGAAAACTAATTTTTTCTATTCATTTTTAGCTGAAATCTAAAGTTTCTAAACTTTGTCTTTCCAATATCACCCTTCATTTCAGTGAAATCAATTTTCTTACTAAATAATTCCATGAAATCTTCTCTAACTTATAAAACATTACAAATTCTAAACACATCTGTGCTCTATCTGGAAGATTATGATTTTGCACTCTAAGATTTGTGTCTATGTGGTTTATTTACATATCTATGGTTCTACCCCTTCTAGTAACTCTTCAGGAAGAGATAATAATTACAATTCTTCATTTTAAATTATGTTTATTGTTATGTTTTAGATATAAATAGTAATCATATTCATCATAGGGCTTCTGTACCTATACATGATGTATGTTCTTTTTATCCTAACCTCCTCTTCTCCCTTCAACCCCTCTCCCCTTCCCTATTTACAAAGCTTTGTTTCCATTTTATCCCTTTTTATCATTTTTTTTCCATTTCCCTTCCTTTACCCTTTCCCCACCCCAGTTCCTCTTTCGTTTTGAACACTTTCTTCCTGTTTCATAATATCTGTTGTACATTTTGGTTCTTATTTACTCCTTCATTTATAATTCTTTTGTATTCTTCCAAACTCTCGCTTTTTACAGGTCCACAATGTTGGTCAAAGCGCCTTGCAAATAGTTACAGCTAGGAGTTTTTATTGAAATGGATAAAAAGGAAAGTAGTAAGCATTTTCAATGTCAGTTCTGAGTCGCTATATTCCATAAAGTGAGATCAAAACAAAAATGGAATAAATGTTTGAATGGGGAGGCAAGATATCAAGAAATTAATTGTCTCATTAATATCCCTTTTTGTCTTTGATCAACTGAGTTATCATCTCTGAATCTTAGTCTCTTCAATTCAAGTAAAATGAGGACTTGCAACCTCTAAATCTCTCATTCTAAAATGTTCTATGGTAGAGAAAATTACCATTTGCCTAAGCAATGGTCAACCACTGAGAAACATCACCTAATTATCTAATAAGCCAATGCACACAAAGATTATTATGCATATGCAGTAAAGGTTGCAAAATGAATGCACAAAGCATTTTAGAAGATAAATATACTTAAGAAAGAATATCTGTCTCATGAACCTTCATCAAGTGTATTCCCATCAGCATAGCATGATACAAACATATGATCCAGAATCTGAATTACTTTTCCCAAAAGCCCTATGGGGCAACTAGCCACACCATATGTTTCCTTTTTTATGAGATATTTTAGGCAGGCAAATGAAAAAGGGCCTCACTACATTAATTTCTAAACTTCTTTACCCTATGGTAGCCAAGAAAACAAAACACAGAAGGAAGAAAGAGAAACGTACAGCTGATAGCACATATTTCCCTGTTCGTCAGATTTTGCTAGTTTAACCTTTCAAGCTTTTCTTTGGCACATTCAGTCATCATTAGTGTTTATCATTCACATCACTTTTCCTTTGCTAGAAATACATGAGCTACTGGCTGGGAGATTTTGATGTGACTCAGGAGAAGTTAATGTGTAAAGTAATCTCTTGCTAGACATTGATTATGATTTCACCTCACATTACTGAGTTCCTTATCCCCTTCTCCCATATTTTCCTTGTACTTTCAGTTAATGCAGTATCACCAATCACTCTGCCACATGCCTAAAGAAGAGCAGGGAGTCTTATGTCTACTAAGCTGTCCTCTCCTGACAATTTGTAAAGTGTTAGTAACAAGAACCTGTTAAGTTCCATCGTACATCTTTGATTTTTCTCTCATTTGAGCTTTTTCCTTTTCTAATGTCACTCAGCCCATGGGCCCTGGAAAAATACTGATGCCTTAAAGTCCTTTCATAAGTCAAGAACAAGAATATCTGTTATTTTCTTGGGGAAAAGCAAAGCATGATAAACTAAGTCTTAATTTAAGTGTAAAAGCCCGATAGGAAGAAGAGTTCTATGATTAGAACCATCTGTCTTTCTATCTGTCTATCATCTATCAATCATCTATCTATCCATCTATCTACCCATCTCCCAATTAATCATCTATTTATCTACCATTTTAAGCTTTAAATCATTCAGAAATAGTTTTTTCAGAATCTTAATTCCTAAAATTTTCCTTATACAAATATTCTGTGCAGATATTAATGAACATTGTATAAAACACTGAATATTTTACAGTCAATTTTAACTGATCATAATGTGTAATAGTTATAGACTTTATACTATTTTAAGCAATCCCTTGAACAGTTAGATTGTTTTCAGTTTAATTTCATGGAACAACTCAATACCTTGATGTAGGCATGGATTTTGAATGTAGATATTTGATACAGTCTTGCAACGGTCACATACTAAGTTATGCTACAGATATTATTACTCTAAGCCTCAGCTCTCATCTGTAAAATTTGGATAAAAACAATGTTTAGCCCACTGGATTGGTTTGCCTAAAGAATTATTGGTCCTTCTTATTCCAGTGTTAATGATTGCATTGATGGTAGACTTGTGATCCCTTATTTACCCATGTTTAAGTAAAATGAATGCCTGTGGAATTCTCTTTCCACTGCTTTTTCTACATATGTTTTGTGAATTTGGATACAGGAAAATCTTAAGTTTATATTCTTGCTAAATAAATCTACCTATCTATAGTAACATATTCTTTCAGTATAAATCTAGCCCAAAACAGCCACTAAATATTTCAAATTTACAGATGCCTTAATGGAGTAGAGCCTAGCTATTTAATGTCAATTATTAAATGATTTCAGACTTTCAGTGAGATTAAGTTATAACTGTAACATCACTGTAGAGAGATGCTGTAACACCATTTGTTTATATGATATATTTTCCTCTTTTTGACACTCTAACAATATTTTCTATTAGGAAATCATCTTTGAATTACTTTTTAAAGAAGTCTTTTATTTATAATATGTAAGTAGAAACAATGAACAATTTATTTTCAGGAAGGAAATAGTTGCAGTTGTTTATTGTCATTGCAAAAATATATTTCTACATAGTGAAATTTAGTTTGAGGGACATTTAGGAGCAAATCTTAGATATATTTCTATATCACTGAGTTCATACACACACGTTTATGTATATATATCACAACATTTTAAATTTAATCTATGCATATTATGAATTCCTAAAACATGACTTACTTTTCAAGTTCATGCATATGTTCTTCTTTGTACAGTACTGCAATAATTAATAACTGTTCCATATGGTCAGTTATTACCCCAAAGTTGTCTCTTCCTTTCCACCACATCACTAGGTTCATACTCTGTATGAGGAAGGCATAGATGCTTGTTTCATGTCACATGCTACAGCATCGTGTTTCTGATTCCTATTAAGCAAATATTTATTTTGCCTTTTAAAATTCTGAATCAATTTATCTTCCTATCAGAAACTACTCCAGCCTCAGTTCCATTTGTATTTAAATCTCAGTTTCCCTTAAAAAGTTTTGCGAGATGATCCCAGAGACTTCCAGAAATAGGAGTTTTTTGTATTTTGCATATTTTAGTTGAGAACAGCTAAACAGACTCATTTCTACATTTTTCACAATTGCACAACTATATGTCATAAAATTCCATGGTTAGTAGTTGTGGTAAGCAGAATAATGGCTTCCCAGAGACGTAAGTATTCTAATCTGCAAGACCTGTGGATGTGTGATGTTACTTGGCAAAAAAGAATTCGGGTTACAGGTGGAATCAAGTTTGCTAATAATGTGATGTTAAAGGAAGGAAATTATCCTAGGTTATATGAGTGGATGAGGAGGAGAGAAGTCAGTTCCAGCCGTTGTATTCCAAGAAAGGCAAAAATGACTACTGCTAGGTTTGAAGAGCGAAGGACATTGAGCCACAGAATGGGGCAGACTCCCCACAAACCTCCAGAAGAAGCACAGCTCTCAAACCATGATGCTACTCAGTGAGAGCGTCATTTCTAGATTTTGACCTACAGCAATGGAAGGCGGTACATTTGGATTGTTTTAAGTGACTAAGTGTTGTGGAACTGGATACTGAAAGCAGGGGTTCAATTCTGAGTTAGATCCCCACCCTTTTTTTAAAAAAGTGAAGACAGGGGTTTACTAAGTTACTAACTTTGTCAGGTGGGATGCAAACTTGCAATCAATCTTCCTGCTTCAGTGTCCTAGAATGCTAGGATTACAAGTGTGCACCTCCATGCCCAGTCTGAATTTGACATGATTTTTTTATAATAATAGAAAAATTTGATAATAGGTTAATACTGTGTAGAGTGTCACTTTAGATAATTCCCTGTGCAATATTACAATAATAAGCAACTGAAGCATATGGGCTGGGGGGTATTTTTTGCTACATTTTCCCCTGCTTTTAATTTCCCCAGCAAATATTTGCTAGGCATGTTATATGTGATCTTCTGAGTCGAGACCCAACTTGAAGAAATAATACTGGGACTGTCAGTGGTCCTAGGATGGGCTCTAGCCAAGGTCCCCAAGATTGAAAATTTCCACCAGGAGTTTATGAATTGTTTCCCCTATTATATGATTTCTCCCTGAGGTAACTCTGACAAGGGAGTGAAGAAGTTAATCTGACTGAGGAGAGCATCTAGTGTGCCTTGGATGCTCATCAAATCTTTATTATTTGAAAGGGCCTTACTGGTTATTTTTTATTTTCTCAGGGCAATCATCCATAGAGATAAGGCAAAGCCTTTCACTGGGGTGAAAGGCACAAAAATCAAAGGGAGTAATACATTGAGGTAAAGAGCAATCCTCTAAATGGTGTCCTCAGACTTCAGCTGTGTGTGGACTGGTCAGCACCTGGAGTGACCAGAGCAGGGCTTTGAGTGTGTTATCTCTTCACAGTGAGCCCTGGAAGTGCTGTCTAGTCCAGATAAATTCTCTAAAACTTTGGAATGGTGGATCTAAAGCTGAATTTCTGAAATTTTTGGAAGTAGTTAATATGCACCTGGGTTATATGTGCATGCAGGAGTGCCTACAGGTATAGCTAATCTTTTAGTTAAACTTTTGTAGAGTTAGTTATAAGTTGTTTCTCTAGGGTAATGTTTTATTCTCTCAAGGTTTTAGAGCTTGTGGTCTGTATACTGTATGCATTTTTTTTTTAGTTATCTCTGCTGCAAATGCAGGCCCATTGTCACTGCTGGTGATCAAGGGTAGGCCATATGTAGGGATGATTTTGTACAATAGGACCCTATAAACTTCTATTATCTTTGCAGTGCAGGTAGGAAGGGAGTATCTTAGGCCAGACTGAGTAGATGCACATGAGCATTAACAGATATTTTAATCCCTGGAGAATTTTACTTTTATGAGGTCAATCTGTATATTTTTAAATGGGGAGAGGCTAATATAATGTATGAGGTCACTGCCAGTGACACAGATGCTGAACCCTGAGCTGGCTGCAGGGGTACAGGTGCCAGCACTGTGGCTTGATGTTTTAGAACAAATGGTGGGTCAGGTCTGGCTCTGATCTTCCAGGAGTACTGGGTAAACTTTTTCTGGCTGGAATTGATATTTCAGTCAATCAGATCTCTGGAGGGGGTTAAGGCATCTGGATTGAAGTATTTTGCATTGGTGACAAGTTTCCAAACAGTAGCAGCAAGCAGTTGCAGGACAGCTTTGGCCAAAATAACTTTGTCCAAGGTGATCACAGCATATCTAGCCTGTTGGACATCATTCTTAACAGAGCTACTTCCATTTGTAAACAGGGTATACTCAGCATCTGTCAGGGGGCTTATTTTTCAGTCATGACCTGGTGAGTCCAACTTGGTAGGCAGTTACTTGGCAGGATTAAGTGGTCCACAATTATTCAGGAGGCCTAGTACAGCATGTGGTCCCTGGAAAGTAAGGTCTTGGCCTAAGGTGAGCTTGTCAGCTTTCTTGATCAAAAGGACAGTGGCTGTTAGAGTATAGAGGCAAAGGGGGAGACAATGTTTAGCAACTGGATCCATGTATTTGCACAGGTGGGACACTAGGAACTCCTGGGGCTGACAGACTGAGTAAGCATAATTGTTTATAAGAACTCAAGGATCCAGATTTTATAGAATCCATCAGCTCCAAGAAATTTTTGGAGTTTCTTTCTTTTAACCAGTTTCTGACAGATATTGCAGCAGTTTTTTGTGTCTTTTTAGCAGGGACCTTGAGTGTCATTAATCAGAAGTTCAGTGTTATTTTGTGCTGAGAAACTAACAAAGTCAGCCATGAGAGCTTCTCCCAAGAGGGTAAACAAGTTTTTGAGCCTCTGGGAGGTTGAGTCCAGGTCAGTTAACCTTTGAGTTCAGAACTGGGGTCTTTCCATTTAAAGGCAAAGAGGGCTGGCTTAGAGCAGCCAATTGAAGGCAGAAGAAGGCATTCTTTAGGTTTTTTTTGTTTTGTTTTGTTATTGTTTTTCTTCCGGTACCAGGAATCGAACTCACGACCTTGCACTTACGAGGCAGGCACTGTGTCGCTGAGCTAAATCCCCAGCCCTGAAGGCATTCTTTAGGTCCAGGCAGATGTACCAGCAGGCTGTTGGTTGAAGAAGACTGAGGCATTGTATATGGAGGGCAATTGTGGCAGCACTGGGAGCTCAGCGATCTTGAACTGGCGCTACAAGGAGGAGAGGTGTATTTCAGCAGTTTGAAAGCATACAAACATTTTGAAGTTTTGAAACCATTGAATGTGTGGTTGAATTTCTAGTCAAGTTTCTTGTAGCATGGGATACTGTTTGATACAGGCGGAGTTTTCCCTGGGATGGCATTTCACAATCAGAGGCAGGTGGTCAATGGCCCAATCTCAGTGTCCCAGGGACCATGACAGACTTGTGGACCTGTAAGAAACAGAAAAACAGCCTGTCTAGGAGCAGCCAAATTGTTGCTAGAGCCTCCCCAAGCCCTTGTGTTAATTAAGACCACATTGCATCTTGTCTCAAGATCTTTTCAGTTGAAGGGGCTTATGGGAGCAATTCACAAGCAGAGGAAAGCATCTTTTAAGTCTAGACATGTAAACCAGGTGGGATTTGGAGATGACAGTCCAAAAATGGTTTGTGGGTTGGTAACCACAGATTAACAGTCTAACAGGATCCCATATTACTTTAGGTGGCTCATGTGTGACTGGAAGTGTTAGGGCTTCCAGTAACATCTGAAAGCAATAGGGATTGCAGTGAGGTGTCATGGTTTGGAGGCCAGGTCTGGAGGCAAGTCTGTCTCATACCTCTGGGAGGAGAGTTTTCACAATTTTGAGGTTGCAGTTATCTGTCTCAGTCTGATGCATGTGCCATCTTCCTCTTGGGGGACAGTCAGAGTTAAAAGTGCAGGGTTAAATAAGAGTGAGGCTGACTGCCTTGGTGCCAAGGAAATAGTCACTTCTAACTTGAAGAAGAAGTCTCTTCCCAGAAATGATGTGGGGACTGGCTTTCACAGGAGGTCATGTTTGATTAAATGTCCTCCCAGGCTTCAAGTTTGTGCCTGGCAGAAGGGCTGAGAGGCAAGAGTCCCAGTTGACCTGATGATGGTAACATTTTGACAGAGGAAACTTTTGAAAACAAAGTCGTGTTCCTTTGTCTACCAGTAAAGCAACAGATTTGCCCCTGACTTTTGCAATTATCACAGGCTCTCAGGGGCCCAATTTGATAGAGTTCAGTCTGTCCTATCTATCCAGGTCATACAGGGCAAAGAGAGGTTCAGGTTGAGGTGAGCCTGGATAGTCAGATTTCTTTGTGTCTTTCAGATGGAGGAGGAATTTATTTTTTGTGTCCACAGCCCTTAAAATCCATAACCAGAAGGCATGGTCATCTATCAGACTGGATTTTCTCATAGATATCAGGTGCTTTCCTTTAATCAGGTTTATCGGTAACAGTGGGTGATGGCTTTTTACCACCCTTTTTGATGTCTTTGAGAAAACTTGACTGGGTAGTTTCTAGGCCAAGTGACCTTTGGAAAGACCATGGCAACTCATTTGTCAGTGCTGACAGTCCAATTTAAAAAATGTGGAACTCAGAAGAAATTGTTGACAGTCATCTCGAGTGGGCATTAGATGAAGCTATCTAACTAGGATAGGAATAGTTGTGAAGCAGAAGGTTAGGGGAATAGGCCCTTGTGACTGAATGCAGGCAATGGCCAGCTAGAACCAGTTCAATTGGCTAGAAGTAGACAAGTTGGGAGTGGGGAATGAAGCTATAGGTGCTGGCAACAACTGTGGTGGCCAATGAGGGTGCCAAGGCAGAATTCCCAGAAAGAATAAGCCTCTTTATTCCTTTTTTCCCCCTTTGGGATGCAAGGGGCAGTTTGATTTTCTTTTTAGTTCCATAAAAGCCCCTTTTTTTGTGTAGTTAAGGACTGTGGGTTTTGACTAATTAATTCCCATGTCTGACTTCCTATGTGTGTATTGTGTACCCTTGAACAATAGTGCCACAAATAAAGAGTGGGTGCCCCTTAGAGAGAGAAACCATTCAGATGCCTACTTGGCCACACCCCTTACAGGGATTTAGGTGCAATTTAGCTAAGGAGGGTTCAAGGTTTCCATGATGCCATGTGTCGATCACCACAGAACTTCAGTGAGGGTTCAATCCGCCACTGTAACCAGTGCTTCCCAGTCTTGGTGCACAGACAGAACTGCCTACATGTCTGTTCCACTTACAAATGCATTCAGTAGGCACCCAGAAGTCAAAACATTCCAAACTCTTTCCCTTGAGGGTGGTCCTGACTAATAAGTGTTGATCAGACTCCCCTTCTCCTTGGGCTGAGCAGGACTGATAGACAGACTAAGTGGGGTATCCTCAGGGGTCTGACTTGAATCAGACAGGCAGACAGGCAGGCAGACAGACTGTCCACCTCCTTTTGGGTTCTGATGTGAACCTCTCAAGTGGGGAGCCAGGTATCCCTCTCCAGACCTTTGAGAGGATTTGAGAAATCTGAGAGTGGACCTTTCAATCAGGACCTGGAGCGGTCTTTGCTCTGTCCTCGAGGGCCATGATCAATGACCAAAGAGGTCAGCGTGGTTGGTCTTCCTGACCAATGCACCAGATGAAATAGCAAGCAGAAATCAAAATGACACCCAGGATTTGGAGGCAGATTATTTAATGTTGGACAGGCACTGACTAGGAATCAGTTATTCCTCAAAGTAGCAGACCTTGAAGGCTCAGGGAGGGAGGTTTTTATGGAGTTGCAAAAAAAGAGGAGGACATAGAGGTAGAGTACTTCGCTGTCTTTGAATGATTCTTACAATATAATCAGCTATGCATCACAGTGACCAGCTGTTCCTAAAAGACAGAAGCAACTGAACTGTAACAGGAATGATCACTTGTGCAACTAAAATATACTGGCTAGGGGGGAATTTTCTGAAACAGTCTCACTAGCTAATATTTAGTGTAATATTAAAAAAATTCTTAAAATTAGTTGATAGTGTACATTTTTTAAAATTTTTTTGGTACCAGGAATTGAACTGAGGACCTTGAGCCTGCCAGGCAGGTGCTGTGCCACTGAGCTATCTCCCTGATAGTAATATTATTTATTCTATACAAATGATATGTAAAATTTTAGCTACTATAATAAAACTTAAATATACAAAAAAATACGTGTTTCTCTTTAAAATGTATCATCAAAATAAGTAATCTCATTTATACTTCCACATATATTTTTATGTAAGAATTGAGTTTGATAATTGATCTTTCTCAGGTCTAAAATATTGTAAAACCATATTTAAAGTTTTTTTTCTCATACATCATTACCCTAGTTACTTTTCTCACTACTGAGACAAGATACCCAGCCCTCAGAGTTAAAGACTAAAAGGTTTATTGTAAGTCACAGTTTGTAAAGGTTTCAGTTCATATTTGGCTGGCTTCAAGGCAGGGTGGCATGGCAGAGGGGCATCGCAAATCAGGTAGGAGACAACAGCAGACAAACAAAAGCAGCAACAGCAGCAGCAAGAGACCACAGTAACTCTCTCTTTCCTTCTGTTATATTCCGTGCAGGGTATCTGACCCTAGGGCAGGTAGCACTCACACCCAGAGTGAGGCACCCTTAATCCCAGCATTACACTATTAATCCCAGGTTCATATCCTTTATCCTAACATCACACATCTTAGATTCAGCCACCCCCGAAAATCTCCACCTATGGTCACATGAAGTTTTTTTTGGGGGTCATCTAGATACAAGCCATAACATTCACCTTTTTACGTTCCTGGTCTCAATCAGCTTTTCTGTGCTTACATTATTGAGGGGAAGCTTAGAGTGTGAGAAGAATTGTACCAACGTATATTGTGAATGCCTACTATGCTGGGCCCAAGACTCACTGTTCTGTATTACTGAACACAGTTCTACAAAAGTCAGCGATAAATATTTCCTTATTTTACCCACAATAAAACTTGGTTTTATGGGACTTTGTAAGTTTTGAAATTCAGATTTAACTTCATTTTGTTTTGAAACATAAAGTTTCCAAAATCAAAATTGTTTAGAGTATGTTATACTGTTTCATCTTAAGAATTCAGTAGAGTTTTATCGAGCTAGGTGAGTATAAAACCACATATGATTAAAATGAACCTTCCCCTGCATGGGTTGACATCAGATTGCTTGTTGGTACTTCAACTGCTAGTCAATTGTAAATACAAAAACAGACAGACTATGCTCCAGCCTGTGCTCCACTGGCTGGGGCTGTTAGATGCTGAGCTTTTGGAAAAGAAGCATACTGTTTCATCATCTGTATCTTTCTGTACCCAGTAAGCAATTGGAATATAGTAGATATTCAGGCCATATATACTTTTTTTTTTATTTTTTTTTTTTTTTCCTGTACCGGGGATAGAACTCATGACCTTGCACTTGCCAGGCAGGTGCTGCAGGCAATATATTTTGAAAGAATGAACTAATGCATGAATGGATGGATATGGCTCTCTCACTTTCCTACCTATTGTTTCTTATCAGAACTTAATAATACAAATTGTGTACTTGTGACACTCAGATTTCTGGATAAAAGCTGTATGTGAGAAGTTTTAATTTTATGAAGACAGCAATTAAATGTTTTCCAGAACACATCTTTGAATGTGATCAATTTGAGATCAGTATTTAATCTATTCTGGTTGATGAAGCATTAATGTGAACTAACAGAGGTCTCTTGCCTCCTTTTACAACCTACACTCTCAGCATTTCTACTCATTAGCTATATTTCATACCTGAAAAATAGTTTTCTCCTGAGTTGAGATCTATTTATTTAAGAGTAAAAGTAAATACGTAGAGGCAAATAGAGATGATAATGGACGGAAAGCAGAGTATGACAACACAGTAATACCAGTTAGTAAGGAAAGAATCTTAAAGTGGAGAAGCAGACTTTATCCTGACCATGTCATCTCAGGCTGAGAAGTGGCCATGGCTACAAGTTGCTATTAGCTGTATAGTTCAGCTTGGGTTCTTAAATTACTCATAGATTTTGATATGGGTACTCTTCATCTGATCTTACCATGATAAAGATGGATTTTACAGCATATAAATTCTAGAAATAGTTTCCATGACTCTTTGTCTAATGAGATGTTTATTTCTTTATTGACAAACCAACTTGGGAACATCAAATGAGGCCAATTTTGAAAGCCTACAAGGAAGATAAAAGGGTAACGTCATTTTCTGAGACACAAGAATGCAGAAAAATAGGTTATTATAGGAAAATCCCAGGCTTTTAAATAATTTATATTTTAAACCAAAAATGATATAATGGCACTGTCATTTGTACCTATTGGGCCATATAAATAATGGATCTGTCTTCAAACAGGTCACAGACAATTAAGGATAGTTTTTGTATCTGATTTTTCTCTCTGCCTAGGAGATGGCAGCCACAATAGCTCTATTGTCTGCCTAGTTTCCTTCTCAGGGTGATAAGACACCACAAAGCAGAAGAGACTCTAGCAGGTGTGTACTTTGGAGTTTTACATCTGAGCACTATTTCCAAATTTTCAAGTTCAAGAGCATGTCTTGGATGATCAGCATACATCTTTCTTTTATTTTGCTCCTGAGGACTACTGAAGCCAAATAGAATGGCTAGCATCTCTCATGCCTGGGATTAAGTTGTAGATTATGGTTCTGCATAGTTTGTCTCACAAGCTGTGGACACTGGGCAGAACCATAGCCTAGTAGTTGGAGCAGACATGAGGTGTGCTTAATTTCACACAGCACTTGGAGTGATGACAATGAGTAGTAATAGCAAGGTCCGTGGAGACCCTCACATTGAGGTTAGGTGTTGACCGTGTGATCTAGCCCGATACATAGAACTTTGTTAATCTGGTTTTCCAAATTGCTGCTATAAAACATTAGTCTCATTTGAACTAAACTGTTACATGAATAAATACACAGATCTTTAGTGAGCTGTAGGGTCACGTACACAGAGCAGTACCACGCAACTGACAATGTAGTGGGATGACAGCCAGCCATAAATGCACTGACCAGCTTAAACTTTTTT
>NW_004955479.1:7470875-7591929 GCF_000276665.1 Chinchilla lanigera | reverse complement strand
CATTTATTACTTCTCTATGGTAAAAACATTAAAAATTCTTTAATTCTTTCCTCTAGCTTTTTGAGATACACAGTATGCAATCATTACCTATAGTTACCCTACTAAACAATATAATACACTAGAATTTCTAGCCTCTGTTTAACTCAGTATCCACTGTTCTATATTTTCCCATCTCCCCTCCCTCCCTCCAACTTTCCTAGCTTCTGGTAGCCACCATCTTATTGTCATTTTCTATGAGATCAGTATTTTTGTGTTATACATCTGAGAGAGAGAATGCAGTACTCTTGTCTTTTTTTTTATCAGTTCATCTTCTTCTCAAACTTCCTCTGGGAAGGAATACAGAGACTTAGTAATAACAGTGGCCCATTTTCTTTTTCTCTGGTGTGGGAGAAGTACAGATGGATCCAAGTCTTTTGCATTTCTCATCATTCACTATTCCATAACAATGCATATGGAGAAAATCCTTTCCTTGACTTTGTATTTATATGGAGTTATCGGGGTTTTTTATTTAAAGATTTGGCTCTTACTGGCTAACATCTTTCCCTTTTTTAAGACTTTATACTTTCACTTTAGTTCATTTTTTCTATGTGTTCAATCTTCTTGTACTCTTCTCTCCAGATAAGATTTTTCTACTGCTTTACTTTACATTTATTTCTTCTTTGACCTTTTTGACATTCTTATGCATTTCACAGCCAAAGCCTAGGAATTCCCGTTGGGATCTCTCATCACTCTAACATTAGTATTTTACTAAATTGAGTGACAAATTCTCACCAGCATTAATCATATACATTTTCCCTACAGTTTTCTAATTCACTTTAATGCATTGCTTGTCCTGTGCCCTACATTTGATTTTCAACTATTTATAGAATTTGATCCTATTAAGACACAGTTAACACAGTCATTTATTGAGTCACACCTTGTTCGTCTTCTTGACGGACATTGCATTGGTCTTATAGAACTTTCCCTGAAGAAGATACAATTTCAACAAGAATAAAAATAGGGAAAGAGGACTTAGAGGAGGAGGAAGAAAGGTGGGAAGGAAGGGGATTAAAAAGAAATGAACTGTAATATGTAAATATACCCACTGCCCAAGTTGATTGTAAACTGTGTGTACTGAAAACCTGGACTAATAACCTCCCCCTAATAGATCCTATAACACCATTCCTCTTACAATCTAACAGGAAGAAAACCATTATTGAAATTATAAGAGGTACATAAAATTTCTCACTTGCCTATTATTTGTTCAAGATGTTTTCTTTCTAAAATTCTCAAGAAGATGTACCAAGAGAAGATAATTAACTTCCACCCAATCATATCAAAGTCATGATATTCAACATACATTCAGCCTCACCATCTCTTGGAATTTGACAAAGGTATATATACCAGGCAGGGATGAGTGAGTTTGTCATATTGGACTAGAGTATACCTCTCAGCCCTAAATTCATAAGGTTTTCACTGTGCTTCCTCATCAAAGACATGAATCTCATCATATGTGGAGTCCATGAGACAGACTGCTTCTACTGGTAATGCTGAACTCCCTATTTCCTACGTCATATTTGTGCATATCTCTATGTCAATGTGCAATGGCAAGCAGAAGTACTAAAATGACACCCAGGATTTGAAGGCAGTGAATAGCGTTATTTTACACTGATGGTCCTGGCTGGGATCTGTCCCTTACCAAAGCCAGGCACCCAGTGCCTGAGGGCTAATACTTTTACATGAGGCATAAGCAGGAGGTACAAAGGCAAGATAGAACAGCTTTGCAGTTCTCTGATTACCTAGCAGGGTGAGATCATTGGTTACAAGGCTAGAATAGTGATTATGAAGCTTGGTACAATCAGACATCCTGCATGTTTGGTTATGCTCATATAGTTATAGGGGTCAAGAAAGCAATTATAATTATTTCTTTTTGAAATAGGCAATTTCAAAAAGAACAAAATTTAGGAAGAACAATTTATCTTGTACAGTTTTTCCTTTTCACGAGGAGGAAACATTCTCAATATGTCAGTGTGACTGAATGTTAAGGATATCTCCATATGACTGCCTATCTTCTTCACCAGCACTCTTTGACCAGGTCTATTTAAGGGCTAGGTTTACATGAAATGACACTAACCAGCCCAAAGCCACAGGTTAAATCTGTAAGTAGACACTAATGTAAACTCTCAAAACACATACTAGAAATGTATCTAAAGACTGATTTCTAATTTGGTCAAAATATTTCATGACTATATGACTGTGTGACAAGGGGAACTGTGATAGAGATCAGTGTCTGCATTAAGAAATATCTTAAAGAACCCTGAATCTAGTTACTCATCAAAACTAATACTAAACAATGTATACTCAGGTGAAACCTGAGAACATCTGGTGAATAAAAGCTCTTTCTCTCAAACCAACCTATCGCACAAGTGCCAACAATAGCTTTACGCTGTTTCTTAGGCTGACATCTCTTTTTAAACATATAGCAAATTCATCCATGAGAGATCACAGAATAGTAAGGCAAGGCTCATCCTCCTCCCCACTACCAGCATTCAGTCCTTTATATATGAGGACCATTACTGTTCCTTTGAATTTTATTTTCACCTTAAATATGTTTGTGCACTTCAAAAATACTTCAATTCATTGGTTTTACTATTTAAAATGATCAATGAATCCCTTCTGAATTCTTTGATAAGAAGGAAGTACAATGTTCCAAGAAGAGGCTGGAATAACACAGGTCATTTCCATGTAGGAAGTAGGTGCAATAGGTTTCTTAATGAATACTAAGATCATATCTCCTTTCATGTGGAAGCCGTAAAAACTCTTGAATCACATTGACCTAATTTTCAACAGTCTTTAAATGCATCTTTCTGAGCCACAGAAAGTATCCAGTGTTATTTGGATAGCGTGTTCTAGCTTTTAAAGTCTGTTATATGTCTTAGGAAAGAATTTAGAAGAGTATCTGCTATTTGCAGAATGACTGATTCTTGCAGGAATGAATAGATAGATAGATAGATAGATAGATAGATAAGAGATATGTTAGCTTTTTGGTTGTGCCAGGAGCACTTTCTCTGTGTCATTCTGTCTGGGTGAAAAGCAGTATTGCTACATGTACATATCATGTGCATTACAGTTCACTTCATCTGTCCTTCTTCTAAAAGATGTGTGTGTGTGTGTGTGTGTGTGTGTGTGTGTGTGTGTGTGTGTGTGTATTAAGATTCCTATTCTGATATTACAGGAATGGTAAGAAAGGGAATAATTATTTCATTTTTCATGTCTTCTTTGTACTATGAAGTTACATTTCTCATTACCATTCTTTATATTTACGACCTATGTCTTATGTAGAGGTGTCTGAAGGCATTTAAGCTTTTTTTCTGGCCTTTTCTCTAAATGTTTCTCCTTAAATACCTAGGTGCTATGGATAAGTACATAGGTAGATGGTCTTGGTTTTAAATATTATCTCTACCATTTGGTGGCTCTGAGAATTTTAGCAATGTTCAATTCCATTAAATTTTGTATTAGACATAAGAATTATCTGCATCAAAGGGATGATGGAACATTGAATCAGATATTTTTCAAGTGCCTGAGAAACAGTAAGTATTCAACAAATGGCAATAAAACTTAATTTTATTACTAATTTGTTATATTGTATTTTCTACACTGAATTCATCCTCATAATGTGTGAAATTTACAATTGACTTTATGATATAATGTGGGCCTTTATTTATCCTACCCCCATGTTCAATTTAAATTAATTATAAGAACTACTCCCCAAACAAATATATACTTTCTGAACCTCACAAAATAATGTACTTTGTCTCCTCAAGGGTCTATAATTGTGGAATCATAAGCAACCTCAGGAATCAAACTTCCATTGCTTGATGTTACCTGTACCATTTTCCTTCAGGAATCATCGATCTATTCCAAAATTTTAAGCATAAGTTAGAAGAAAAAAACATTCAAACAGCCTTTTGTTCCAAAATATTTATTTTCCCACTCCTATCTCCAGAGTTCTAATATGTTTCCCCAAATTATTCTGAAATCATTATTTGTCTCTTGCTCCAAGCATATTTAGGAATCAGTACCAATTAGTGGTTTAAATTCTAACACTCGGAGGTATGTTATTGATATAGAGAGATATCCTGGGAATAGATCTATTCGGTCAGTTGGTGGAGGAGCATTCTGTTGTTCTCCATTTATTTTGAGGTTGAAACTTTTAAACACAATTACTGTCTGGTGTGCATTTACTAACAGTCCTGATTTATGTCGTGAGGCAGAGCTTTATATATTTCATATCTCTCTAGATTTCTAAAATCTACACTGTGTGTGCATCACCCATTCCTCAGAATATTTGCTGGATATTTTAAATGATGAATAGGATTGTTACAGAATATTTAAGAGATAATCCACCTGAGTTAACAAATTTATTTCTCAAATCTTTGGTAATGGCTGTGCTTGATAACCTTTAGTTTAAAATATTTACAAGGATCATTATTAGCACATTTATTGCCCCTGTTGAAATGGGTGTAAACATTACTGAAATGTATTAGTAAAATAATTTAATTGTAGTAAAAGAAATCTCATTCACTTAGAGTAGCTATGATTCAAAAACTCCTGTTGAAATTTAACCTTTGGTTATGAATTTGGGAGGTAGGGCCTAAAGGGAGGTATTTAGTTCTTCACAGCTCTGTTGTGATTTGATGAATGCAATTATACAAAAGACTTTTAGGGGTGAATTTTCTTTCTTTCCTCTCTATGTTCTGCTGTGTGATCATCCAGCACAAAGGTCCTTGCAAGATCCTGGCACCTTGATGTTGGCCTATTTAGCCTTCAGAACTGTGAGAAATAAATCTGTATTCCATGTTTTTCTGTTACATTAACATAGAATGGACAAAGAGAAACATATATAATGTACATATATAATGTAAATAACATAAATAACATATGTGAATAAATATTTCATATATATTTTACAAAATTTTTTAAAAAATATAATGAGTCTAGATATTGAAGTTGGAGGTGTAATTTTCTTCCTCTATCGTAGTTAATGGTAATGCTAATGAACACCCACATGCTGTCATACCTGACAGTATATGTAATTTTCAGGGTCAGTATAAATAAAACATGGTGACATAGAGGGTTTAAAACTGAAGAGAGAGAACCTAGATCCCAGAGATGGTCCAGAAGCATCTATTGAGTTCCTGATATTTGCATTTAGGGAATATGGAGAAGTTCTTCAAATTAAATTATAATTTATTAAAGCTTATAGTTATACTAACAAAAAGCTGTGAAAAAGGAAGAATTTATAGCCAATGGAGCCATTACTGCTAGGTGCTTTTATAAGAGTGTTCAAATGTATTGATACATTTAATCTTCATACCAACACCTAGAGACATGTTAGTGAGATAAATAAATTGATATATATAGAGGTGAGATAACCTGGATGAAGTCATAAATTTAGGCAATCTACAGAGCTGGGTTTGGGCACCATGTTATATGATTTTAGAGCTTTTTTTATCATGGAATATATCTCCACAGGGAAAATTTTCTGGGGAAACAAGAGGGAGGGGAGTTTTTGATTTGGGGTGACTTGGAGAACTTCAGTGAGAACCGCTTTAGACTGGCTTAGCCCCCTCTCCTGGTATCTGTGATGTATTCTGTATGCCATGCCCATGTAATTTACTGTATTATATTTTACATTTCATTGTCTATCAGTGTCATTAGCACTAGACTATAACTTCCTTGGAGAGAAACCTTGCTTTAGCTTGTATATCCTGTTGTGTAGCAGAGGCAACATCGAGATACATCAAGTAATGTTTGTGGAGTAAATTAACTAGTGTCACTTTAAGTGATGGTTAGAATTATTACAGATAGAAAGGTGTTTGCTATGAAAGAGGGCTCTCTTCTGAGAGGGTGTAGTCCCAATAGGTGGCAGATCTGAAATGCACGTTGTCAAGATAAGAGTTAAGCAAGGAGTACATTTAAAAGTATCATCAAAGAGTGGGGTAGGGGCACCCTAAATGTACACTGCTGGATGAGAGTATAAAGAATATGTGGTATATATGTATAACAGGTGTTATTTATCATTACAAACGAAGGAAATCCTGCCATTTCTATCAGCATGGATGAAACTAGAGGATAGTGAAATAAGCTAGATAGAGAAAACAAGTAATGCATGATTTCACTTATAAAGTATGTGGCTTCTGAACTAGTTACAGTCATAGGCGCAAAGAATAAACGTGGTGATCAGAAATTCAGAGAGGGAGAATTGAAGAGCTATTGGTCAAAAGTAGAAAGTTTTATTTATATGTAATGAATAAATATGGATATCTAATGGCGAGCATGGTGACTATATTTAACAATACCTTACTGTAGACTTGAAATTCACTGAGTGTAAATCTTGAATATTTTTACCATAAATATAAAGAAAAAATAATAATTATGTGAGGTGATGAATATATTTATTAGTTTAATTATTATCATTTCAGAATGCATATATATATGTATATATATGTAAGTTGTATACCTTAAGTATATGTGACTATCTTTGTCAATTATATATAAGTAAACTGTTTTATAATGGAAATTTAAACCTAAAAAAATATAAAGTGGGACAGAGAACCTGTAGTATTTCCTTGCTCCTGATTTTTGGGAACACTTGTTCTCGTCCCTGACTCTCAGGCATTCCCAGGTCACCACTGGTTTGAACTGTCCTATACTGAGAAAGGGTCCTCTTTCAAAGGGGTGGGGAACATGGTTGGAAAAAAAGCTATCAATGTAGACATTATATAAGAAAGATCATACATCTGATTGTCTTTTTAGTTATAAAATTGGGATCAGTTTAAGTAGCATTATGTTAATTACTGTTTAGATTAATTAGGAAGCCTACACAGTTAATGAGTAAGCTACTAAGGGAAACATAAGTGAAAAAAGAAGGAAAAGAGAATGGCTGAGAGTTTTATATGTCAGTTAGTCTGCGCACATAAGTCAACTTTACTCTTAGTATAGGTGAGCGTCTATCCATCAATCTGCAACCTAATTGGTGACAGAGTTGTTTCTGCTGTTCATTTCTCCACTTTGGACATTTGAAATTGAAAAATGACTCCAACTACACAATTGGAGACCTTCATTTTTCCTTCTTGAAGTGAAGACTTCCATAATTTGGCTGTACTGCCAGTTATTACTACTTGCTAGATTGTGAATTTGACATTTTGCACTAGAATTAGTTAAAAAAGAAAAAAAGCAAAACAATAACAAAAATTTGGTCATTTGGAATGAGTGGGCAAGGCACACCTTTCTGGAATAATTAAAAAATATTTCTCACACAGAATCATTTTTCCTATGTAAGCACTGGCAAATATCTAGTTGGAGAAAATGAAATTAGGGACAATCAATTGACACTATAGATTAATTTGCTTTTATCATTAATATATGTGATTTTGGTCAAATAATTGATGAACTGATTAAAAATCCAAAGTTTTATATGCCAATTGAGATGTATAACAGCTGAAAAATCACCTATACACTAATATGGTTCATGTAGACATATCATCATTATACAAGTAGTGAATAGGGAGAAAACAAGTCTGTAGTAAGCAGTTTACTTTATCAAGGAAGATTTTGATTTACCCCACCAAATTAATGTGAGCATGGATAACTTACAGAGAATATTAAGATGTTTTAAATTTAGTCAAGCTATATAAAATGAACAGTTTTATCAGTAGTTAATTATGAAACATTTGAAAATTATAAGCACCTTTTTCCTTGAAAATAGAATTTCTATACATCACATTTACACATCTCCCAAAATGATACTTATAAGAAACTGTTTTGGATTTTTAAATTTTTTTTTTACTTAGGTACAATCCATCTAAACCTCATAAGCAATATAAAATGAGGAATAAAAAAGAAAATACTAGTGAAGATAGAAATTAAGTTATGTTGCATTGATGAAATAGCCTCAAATCTTTGTGGTTCATAAGAAAATAAAGGTTTCTTTTTCATTCATGCAAAGTTTTCAGGAGTCTAGGTGACCAATTAAGGCCACTAACTTTCTGGAAAGAGCTCGAACTGCACAAGAAAAATACCAAGAATCAACAGATGGGACTATATCAAACTAAAAAAAAAAAAGCTTCTTTACCACAAGAGAAACAACCAACAGAGTGAAGAGACAACTTAAGAGAATGAGAAAAATTTGTTTTCCAGCCACTTCTCAGAGAGGATTAATATCTAAAACATATCAAGAACTAAAAAAATTGGACCCCTCAAAAAAAGACCAGATCAAAAAATGTGTTGTTAAAGTACTTCTCATAAGAAGTACAAATGACCAATAAGTACATGAAAAAAAATATTCAGTATCTTCAGCTATTGCAGAAATGCAAGGCAGAACAACACAGAGTCAATCGTACTCCAATAATAATGGTTCTCACTAAAGACTCAAAGAACAACAAATGCTAGTGAGATTAGGGAGAAAAATAGAACCATTTACACTGTTGATGAGTGTGTAAACCAGTGCAACCACTATGGAAATCAGTATGGAGATGCCTTAAACAAGTTAAAGCCATCGCAGTGCTATTACAGTGATATATGCATACTCCCATTCATAGCAGCACAAATCACAAGAGCTAAGTTATGGAAGTGACCTATATTCTGGTCAACAGATGAACAGACAGAGACAGTGAGTTATATATGAAAACTGGACTGCTATTCAGCCACAGCGAAGGATAAATTTGAGTCATTTTAAGAAAATAGATGGGTCACAATGCCAAATGAAATAAATTTAACACATAAGGATGAAAATTGCATAGTTTCTTTTATAAGAGAAACCCAAAACATAAATAATTAAAAGAGCAAAATAAAAGAGAGATGGTAGGAAACAGGGTGATAGATTTTGTGGTGATTAGAAGGGATCTAGGGAAGGGGTCCCGTGGGGTGTAAGCAGGGATAAAATTTACATGCTGTATGTATTATATACGAATTCTCCAAGGTTAATGCAATTATTATTCATTATAAATGTATACTACTAATAAAAAAATTTAAAATGAGAAATGCTTCCAAATGAATGTGAAAGCAGAGCGCTAGAACATCGAACGCTAATTTTCAGTGCTTCTGTCCTGTAGTGACACATCCCACCTCTGCTCACAGCTCATTGGTCTGATTTGGTTACCTGTCTCCCCTTCTACTTGAGACCAGGGGAAGATGGCCTTCATACCCATTGCAACTTGATATATAGGGACTCTTTGCCATGTTGGTTAATTGTATAAAAATTTCTCAGTGCATAGGTTACTTTTTAAAGTAGTATACACTATATATGTCTAAAGCATCTATATTTTAAATCTTAGATTATAAAAATACTAGAACTGGAAAATTCATTGAAAGCTTACCACCATATCTGGTTTCTAAAAGAAATTCTTCCAAGGGAAAAGAAACAAAAAGCCATATATCATGATTTAGTGGCGGACCCCTTTCCAGATAGTCCCATTAGTGGCGGACCCCTTTCCAGATAGTCCCAGCTGTCTGACATTGTACCCATGTCAATATGTGATATTTCCAAACCACTCTTCATGAAACATTGGTAATTTGATTGACATCTGTTGCCCTCTTCAACTTCTGTTTGTGATGAAAACATCAGGCTAAACAGTCATGTGACATTCTTATGTTTGTTCCAATTTTCCACTCAGACTCACGTTCGTGTTCCCTTTATGAGCTCTCAACCCAGTTCTCCATCCTGCCTCTCTCTTTGCCACATTCATACTTTGTTCATCCTCATTTTCCTCTTCTCAGTTGTAGATGTGCTGTACCTTCATGACTGGGGAAGATGAAGGTAACAGTGCGCCCTCCCAGCTTAGCAACTCCAGCAGAAGGAAAAGTACAAGGCATTTCAGCTTCCAGGGAGCACTTAGATTGCTTATGCTTGGGACTCACTCCCTAAGTTTTAACCTGTCCCAGTTGCTGTAGGAAGGAGTCCTGATGAACAGTGTGGGGCCCAGAGTCTTTCCTGCCTTAGATGGTAGAAAGGGTTTTGCTGGATAATTTAAGTGGAAGCACCTAGAATGTGGATCCAGGGATTGTTTCCACAAACTGTGTGTTCTGCAGTACGTTTGATAACTATGCCTGCTCTTCCAACTCTGTGTCCACATTAGATTGCTGGTTTAACTGTTTTAAAGTTACCTATTTTGTTAGTGCCATTTTTATGTGTCAAATTTTTAAGATGTATTAACTGGGCAGTAAGCTGGAGTTAAAACACTCTCACATCATTTACCAAGAATAACAAGGAAGTACTAGAGATCTGAAGCTTTATTTTGGACAATAGAATAATTTTAAAGTACTAATGATCTGAGGAATTTTATAAAACAGTCTCAGCCCATGAATCAATCTTCCCTTTTTCTGCCCATGTTTGACCAAATTTTCAAGTCAGGCACAAACAGTTATATTTCCTCTTTAAAACTGCTATTGCTTGGTATATTATTTGGTATATTTGCTAGTGTACACACTTTTATGTATTGAAGAGAATGCAGTCTGATCAACCTCACACTTTCAACAGATAATTTTGTAATCTTCTCTCTCTTCTATCCACCTCCTGTAGGAAGTCACATAAAACTAGTTTGATTTAATTGTGCTGGCCTTGTAGATTGTTGAATAGGCTGCAGTATTATGTTTTTATTTAGCTTTCCATGATAGGGCTAGACTATGCCTTCCGCTGTGGTAGTATTAAAGGACAGGTAGCTGTTTTCAATTTTCTCCCTTTCCTAAGTGATCATTAATGATATGTTCATTCTTGGAATAAACAACCCCTGCTGCCCAAATATTTATAAGTAAAACCATTTGCTCTTATAATGGTTAATTTCTCCATTAGGAAACAGGTTAGAAGTAATCCTAACAGGTCATATGGTAACTAACTAATACAGCCTTGCTGCAGGTCTTGCTCACAAAAGTAAATCAAATATAGTGGTCAGTCCCTATAAACACTTTATGAGCACCTGTATCTGCCAGGCATTGATTCCTCCTCTAATAGTCACCTGCAAGAGCATCCAGGTCTTCCTGGCTGATTAAATCCATACAGCTCACAGAAAGCCTGTCTAGGCCTAGCAGTACCTCCTGGACCCCGCTGAGAATCATTCGCTTTCCTTGTAGCAGCCTTCATTGATTGTCATATTCTTAGACTCCAGGTGCTAACCTGCTTGGATCTGTTCTCTGATTGGGATTTGTGTCTCCATGTACCAAATGCTAACTTTAGAGTCTTGGTTGTTCTTGCTTGTAATCAGATGGATCGTCAGGTATGTTATGAATATTTTTGCCTCCCTCAACAAGTATTTCTTTGTGCAAGGGGGTTGGAAATGTTGTGCCAGAGGAAAGTTGATGCCCGGAGAGCCAGTGTTTCAATGTATCTCTGCTTGCAAGCCACACCTTTCAATTGCTATGAGTTTCTAAAATAATTTTCCAGGTCTGTACTAGATTTTATCTGTATATTTATTTTAAATTTATTTTATGGTTTAATGTTTTGGTAGTGCTAAGGGTTGGAGATAGGTCTTGTGCATGCTAGACATTCATTCTGCCACTGAGCTATACCCTGAGTACTCATTTGAAAAATCCGTAGAATGGAAATGCCAGGATTTACTTTTGTCACTAACCCTGAAATTGAAAATAAGTAATCCATGCAGAACTTTCATACATCCATTAATAAAGTATGTGATGTGAATACAAAGTCTTGCCATTAATCATAAGTATAATATTACTAGTTGGATATAGTAGAATCTAAGGCATTTAAATAGAAATTATAAGAATAATGCACAGTGTGAAAAATAACTTATTTTGAAAAGGCCAGGAAAATTGAATGCTATGGCTTTATACACAAACTAACAGAGTACATAATAGACAACAAAGTTTAATGGTTGACAAAATATGCAAACACTCAAACAATAATAATTTGGTATAATGCAATTAAAATTAAGTTCAGTCTCTTTTGGGTTGATACAATACCTCATAATGTATATTTATAATTCATTAAAAGTTGTATCAAAAGCTCTCTGTTGGTGAGCAGAGAGCAAGTCTCTGGTGTATAAACTCTGGTCAGCTTATTCACATTTGTTTCTTTGTGCCAAGCACTGTTTTTAGTTTGGGTTGTTTTTTTTTTTTGGGGGGGGGTTGCATTAACTTGTGGTATTTGAACCAAGTATTTTTATGCAGTTATCTCCCTTCCTGCTCTTGTTTCTCAAATATATTATTCTTTATTTCTAACCCTTCCTCTGAAAATCAGACCTGTATCTCCAGTTGCCCCTGAACATATAGGGTCCCATGTCTGGAAGACATTTCAAAGAGAAGAAATCAAGAATGGAATCCATGGCTTTTTACTCAGTTACTCAAGTATCTTTCATGCCTCTATTGCTTTCATTACCTGCATGTGTTATGTCACCCAACCCTCTAAAGTCCAAAATTCTCCAGAAACCTAAGTGTGCCCTTAACTGTTCATTACTGCCACACCAGGAGGTTTGGGGATTTTTATCTTTCACTTAAATTTTTAAAAAATGTCTTATTGTTCTCTTAACTGTTAACTTTCTGCCCCTAAAGTCTACTCTTTCTCAACGAAAGGAGGTGTGTGTGTGTGTGTGTGTGTGTGTGTGTGTGTTGGGGGAAGTGAAGAGGGAATAAAGAAGGGAAAGAGAAAAGGTCTTCCGAATTAAAGATTTTCATGGAATTCTTGAGATTCCAACTTTTCGTGCTTTTCTCAAGCTAACACCTCGCCACTTATGTTTTAGCCATGCCACAATTTTACTCTTCTTAAATCTACTTTTTCTAAAACCCAAGTTCTGTATTATTTTTTGTCTGGAAAACAGCAGATCTAGGATGCCAGATCTCCTTCTTTCTTTTCTTCTTAACCAAGCTTAATTTGTACCATCTTTTATATGGACATATTTTCCATTTAACTGAAGCTGTTTTCAGTGTAAGGGCCATGCTATATTAATTTTGATATCTTTAACATTTCACCTTATGTGGGACACAAAAGAGGGATGTTAAATGCCTTTTCTGAATCACCAAATGGGTATTTCATGGTTTCACTTGACACATTTTAGTGTTCTTAAATACTCTGGCTATAAAAAAGTTGTTTAACTTGTAATGTGAAGAAAAAGGCAGCATTAACAGTAAATTTTTCATTTAAAATGGCCTATCCATTAGTCTTTTTTTGACATCATCAAATGTCAAATACTCTTTGTTGGATATTAACACAGATTCCTTCTCATTTGTTTTCTTCTTGTAAAGAACCATCTACCTTTGTCTTTATGAGATATGAAAGTTCTGAAGTTGGGAATGAGCTGTCTCTTGATCTGGGTGTATATGAAATGAATTGCCCTGTAAACTTAAAGTTAATGTGTGTTTCTGTATCTCTCTTACACTTCAATAAAATGTTTAAAGAATAAGATATGAAAATAGCAAAAACAGTAGATATTAGATAAGATATCTAAGGGAAAGATAGTTAAAATGTATTGGGGCAACAAAATGTGAACAGCAGTGCTAAAACAATGCAATAGTTACTTAAAGAATCCAAAGCTACTGGCTAGGGCTCTGGCGATAAAGTGAAGTCCTTGGGGCTATCAGAACTATGAGGTAGGAGGAGCTGCCCTGCGGGTGTGTGAAGGGACTTCAAGGTGGGAAGGTGCTGCTCTTCTGGGGTGGTCTTTCAGAGCTGAGCTGGACCTCTGAAGAGGTAAACCCACACAGCCGCTGGTAGTGCTGTAGGATGTTGGAGAAGGGTCTCTTTACCCTTAACCCAGAGCTCAGTCCTCTGAAGAAGAGCACTGTCGTATATATTAATTCTTGTCAGTGGGCGCATGAATGTCCTCTTACAGTGATGACAGGAGCTAGAGACCAAGATACTGTGTTGCTGTTGGGAAAAGAATCGTTGCTGCATGACTCTCAGGAAGGAAATGTCCCTTTTCTTCTCAATTATCCACCTCCTTACAGTGTAACTTTTCTTTGAAAAACAAATCAGAAATCCAAGTAACAAGAATATAAATATAAATCTCCAAAATTTGGGGCTCATAGAACAGGAGAGTAGAATGGTGTGACCAGGGAACAGGGAGTAGAGCATGGAGAAAAAAATATACAATGGGAAAGTGTGGATAAAAGGGTATAAAATTTCAATGAGACAAGAGGAATGGATTCTGGTGTTCTATTGTACAAGGTGATTGTGGTTATTAATTGAATTGTGTACTTTAAAATAGCTAAAGGAATAGATTCGCAGTGTTCTCATCCCAAAGAAATAAGTATTTGGAATAATGGATATGATCATTCTACTGCGTATACCTGTACAAAAACATTCTTGTACCTCATAAACATAAACAATTGTTTGCGAACTAAAAATAAAACGCAAATTACAAAAAAGAATAAACTATTCTTGCAGGGACTTTGCTCTAGCTTCACAAACTAGAGTATGTAGAAAGGTAAATTTGGAGAGATCCAAGTTTGGAGGGACTTAGTGAGAGAAAACAGCTTGTAACCTGAAAAGATAGTAAATCTGAATTCTGAATAAATGTGTCATGAATTCCCCAAAGAGGAGTGGTCTATGTCTATTTTTTTCCGGGGGATTTAAAAATGGTACATATTTAGTAACAAAAAAAATGTGCTTTCATATCCGTGACATGATATTCTACTTTATGCTAATAGTAAATGTGGAGGTTGTTCATTATAGGTCAATAACTTTGATTTCTCCTAATTAACAAGTTACTTTCATCAGTTAATGTGAAATAAATACATGATTTATGACCCATAATCAAATTTCACATAATAAAAGGCCTAGCTTGACACTGAGGCTATATCATATCCATTAGAGCTCATCATTTACAGGTACTGCCAATAATGTGCATGTGTGCTGGTACCGAAGAGGGCAGAGATAAGGTGGAAAGAGTGAAGTAAATTATGCTATAAAATATTTAATGTCAATTGCCAGCTCATTAGTCAGACAAAATCAAGTGAGACCGCCAGCAATGCCATTTCCCCTGAACTTTTCTGGAGACATAGTGTTTCCTGGATGGTGAGTATTTTCTGAAGAGTGAACTGCCTTGTGATTGTGTGCCAGGAAGGGGCTTCCCATGCTGAAGTCTGTCCAAATGGGGTTCAGGAAGCCAGGCACTCCTGTTCCGAACTGAGTCTCCTGGGGTCCCCAGAGTTTGAAGGGCTAATAACCTTGCTTTGTCTTTGGCAATTGTGAGGTGCTATATGACCTCAGAACTTACCTGTCAATGTAAAATCCTTTTAACACTAGTGCCTGACTTCCTTAAATTTTCAGAATTTGTCAATTATCTTCTCTAGGAGATATGTCAGAGTCAAAAGATGTGTTTGTTTAGCCTTGATTTGCGGGCTTGTATCTAGAAATCTGTTGTCCTTACATGCTGATCTTTGCTTTGAACTTTGCTTTCCATTCAAAGGGCAGGAGATCTCCACCTACAATTTATTATGAAGTGCACCTCTTTGCTTGTCTTTCACATCTGATGCACTGGTTGTCTCTTCTTCCTTTTTACAATCGAGGACATTCAGCATCCTAAGTGACAAGTGGCCTATCATTACAGCCTCATATTAATGTGTCATCAGTGCAGATAGCTTTAACCCAGAATTGAGGAGGAAACATTTTTGTTTCCAGTATACCTGTTGTAAAAGGACTGTGACCCCATCAAAGAAGATAGAGAATATTCCATCCAGAAAAAAATATTTCAGAAGTCAAACTATTTCCTGACTTATTGTAATGACAGAAATGGGGCAAAGGCATCAATAGGCGAAAGAGAAAGCTCAGGCTGGGGAATTGCAACTGGTACTGTCTCATGTTCTCTCAAATGCATCTACACATGCAGAGGGTGATTTGATGAGAACAACTGCAGAATCCTTCTTTGGAAATGAGCAAATCCAAGCAGAGACAGTTTAAAATATCAGCTTAGATGTCAGTGTGGTAAGAGAAGGAGCCTGCACTGCACTTGAGGGATGACCCCTCCATTCACTATTTTACTTGGAGCGCATCTTTTAAACTTATTGAACCCAGTCTCATATGAGATGGTTTTTCAGGGCTCTAATAAAAATAAATAAAGAGCAAATGCAGAGTTAAAAGCATAGCACACAGTGTCTGACAATTAGTAACATTTGCCAAACACACTTCTATTCTCTTTCTATTCACTGGTACATCTTTTGAGGGGGAGGGGTTTTGACTGTAGGCTACTATGTATTTAGTCCGCAGGCTCAAATTGACTCACAGTCTGTGTTTGGCACTTCCTAAATTCTTTTATATACATAGTACTCAGTACTACCCTATTTCACGCTTTGTTAATGAAGACAGTGTTGCCCCTAATGGGATGAAAATTGATTTTGTAAGAAGTGGGGGAAAAAATCTTACTCACTATGAATAATGCATATATATGTATCCAGTACATAAAGAGATTTACAGTATATCTGTCATATTAAATTTTCATTGAGTAGGAGATTAAGCAAACATGTCTACAAAAAGATTTTAGGGGACACAATGTGAAAAAAGTAGCTGAGAAATACTTCTCTATTTAATTGCAGTAACCTAATTTTCCTGGAAACTTTCTATTGGGTGTAGGACAAAAAGACTAGAGACAAAATGACTTCTCCAAGCCTCGGAATTAGTGAGCAATAATCACATTAGTGAAAGAGACCTCTGGGAGTTTTACTTTTAGAGGGAGATGTTGAGAAAGTACAGATATTGTAGGAAAATGTCATAGCAAGAAAATTGATCACATTAAACATTTCTCAATTCAAAAAAGTCTGCTAATATCTGAATGGATATGAAGGATGTGTCCTTGTTTCACAATAGCAGAGCCCCTGACATAGCTTGATCCAAAAGCCTGAGAAGACTTCTGAAGTACAAATGAAGCCATAATTACTTACCTGAAAGAACTGGGAGATCAGAGTTCATTCTGTCTCCACAGGGAATGTATGAAATATCATATAACATACTTGAGCTCATTTGCTTACTCTATAAAATCTGTAGATTCTCCCTCATTCTTTTTTTTCCTTCCTTTATCTTCTTCCTCCTTCTTACTTCCTTTCCTTTTATTTTAGCAGCAAAAATTCTTTTCAGAGTGATATCTCTTGGGACTCTGAGAATCAAATAGAAAAGAATAGACTGGGTCTTCTTGCTTCTCCTTCCACTTCAGGTCTTGGACTTTGCCCATTAGATGAGAACAGAGTTTGGTTTACTAGGATAGCTGTCACCCAGTTTTGTGTTCTAAAATGGTTTTGGAGCACACATGTCTCAGATGCTTCACTGAGTCCTTCCAGGGGGTTGCGATATTCTCATTTTCCTCCTGACTTCTTTACCTTGCGCCACAGTCTGGCCCAATGCTGTAGCACAATTTGCAAGTGTTAGTACTATTAGTGAATTGTATCCACTGAAAAAAGTAAACAGTGTATAATACGTAGTTTTAATTTCTTGTTTAGTTGATTTTAAATTGTTTTTTGCTATTATAAAAGATCTTCACTGGTAAACTCCCATAGAAAATTATTTTTTTCTGTGAACTTAATCAAGCATATTTTTCCTCTGCAGTTAGCTACCTTAACCAAATATTTAGTTTTCTCCAGAGAGAAGGCATTTTGCACATTCTTAAACACTGCATATTGTGATTTAAGCTGCACCTGTGGAATATCAACATGTTTTCAGAAAAAGCACAATTTGGAAATCAGCATTACTAGTCAGTGATAGTAACAGTCAAGTGTACAATTCTAGGTTTGAAGACTTGAAATATTGAAATTTCATTCCTCCTCCTCCTCCTCCTCCACCACCACCACCTTTTTCTTCTCTTCTGATAATGAAGTGAAAACAACACAACATCATGTCTTTGCCTGTCTTCCACAAGCATTTTCTTTAAGAAGGGCTCATCTAAGCAGTTTTAGGAACTACTGTTCTACTTCCCTGTACTATAGGTTTATATTTTACTGATTTTTGTTTAAAAGGATAAATGCAGAATTTGTGAATACAAAGACTTGATATTCATAGTGTAATAGATGATGGAGCAATTAAAGGTGACTTGACAATCATTAGAATAAGGTGTATGATGTAGATAAGTGCTATGTGTTTGCAGTCATTCTCTAAGATTATTGGAAATGTGGTGTATTGTACATAATTATAAGGAATATGCCAATCTATTTGAGCCAGTGGTAAAATTATCTCTTAAAACTGATGGTAACTTGTAGGACTTCTATCAAAAGATTTGACAGTGTATGATAATTACAATGAACCTCCTCTCTCCCTATAGATTTTAAATCAATTATAAAATTAATATGGAGTTACAAATACATAAGGAAATGACCATATTTATTAACTACTAGTAAATATGTGTTGGAAAAAATAGTTTGACCTTGAGAGTTGATCAGTAGCCTTATAACATCCCACCCTTCCCCAGTGGACATGTGATCTGGTTCTTCCTATTCATTATAAGGAAGGGAGGAGGAAAGGTGGGAAAGACAGAGGGAGAGGGAGAGAAAGGGAGCGGAAGTTGGGGAGCGGGCAGTGGAGAAGAGACTGAGGTTCTGTAGAGCTGAAACTTTTCTGCCAGCTATGCCCTGGAAAGCTGTTCCTGGAGATAGCAGCAGCCATGAGAAGAATGTGCTTCCTACAGACAGATGATTCCAGAAAGAGTGCTGCAAAGGGCTGAGTTGTGTATTCCTAGTGTCTTTGCCTAGTCTTACTGATGAGATAAACCACTCCCCTTGCAGTATGAGACTTACTGGAGACGCCTGGACAGGTGATAGATTAGGGATTACTCCATACAGAGTTAGTAGGAAAAAACTCTAAGGAAGCCGTTATTCCAGTTCAGCCAAGGTCAGAGAGATGGTAACTGTGGGAACAAAGCCCCAGATCTTCTGTGCAGTGAGGCTGCCTTAGTGAAGGGTGAGAGGCAGCAGGGCTCTAAGCCTGAGCAGCTGCACATCTGTTCATTTCCTCTCACAGAGAGCTGCCACAGGAGCTTTCAATGGCTCAGACCCATCTTGTGCTAAAATCTGTTCTTCAGGGAAAGATGGTAATTACTCTCTTAGCACATTCCCATTAATCTTTTAGTACAGGCAACTTTTTTCTGTAGGAGCAGCCTTGCTGCCTACACTGTCTCTGCTTCTCCCCTCTAGTTCTGTCACCTACAAAACATGGGATAAGCTCTGCTCTGTGTCTGGACACGGCTCCTTCTCTCTCCTGCTGTGAGTCTTGCAGGTGCATTTTGCATCACAGCCTCTGGTGTCTCACAGTTAGATGCTTTTCACATTTTCTTCCTTAACTATATTGAGACTAATTAAGATCATTAACTTCAAAAAGAGGAAGTAGAAATCTCATAGTACAACTTTTTTATTGGATGAAAATATTTATCTACTCCCTTGTCTAATAAAACAAGCAAGTAAGCAAAGGTGAAAGAAGAAAAATTTCTCGACAAGCATTTCCAGCAAAATCAATCAACAAACAGACCACCTCAGTGCCCTTTACCCTCCCCACATGTGTTTGTTCTCATTCTATGTTTGATATTTATCCCAGCAAAGATGACCCATGGGAGGTGGGGTTTTCCACACATTTTAAAACCATGTTTATTGTGCATTGATATGTGATTTCCACTTCGGATACTTTTAGGATTTTATATATCAGCTTTGCCAAGAAAAAAGAGATCCACTTGATAGAACTACTAATATTGAGACTTATATGTAAAAAAATACATTTTTGTAAAGCCATTTCATCTTTGTCTATAAAATTAGTGTTGCCAACAGTATTTGGAGAAAGGGAAAGGGAGAGGGAGAGGGAGAGGGAGAGGGAGAGGGAGGGAGACAGAGAGGGAGAGGGAGAGGGAGGGAGAGAGAGAGAGAGACTGCAAGAAATAGATACCTGTAAGAGGGACCTGTGGTAACATTTCTTGTGTGCCTATGACCTGGTGCAAGTCAGTGATCTCTTTCATATCTCAATCTTCTTCACATATAAACTGAATGAATAATGAGACCCATCTCACTGGTTATGTGAAGATTAACATGATATAATAAATGTAATATTCTTAGCACAATTCCTGGCACAAAAAATTCTTTCTAAGTATTAATTGTGTTATTCCTGGGTTTTGGAGGCTTGTGCAAATTCAGCACAATACTACACAATGAAAGAAGGGTAGATTGTTTCATCATTTTACTCTGAAGTCTACTTTGTAATTTAGACATTGAATGCAAAACAAACAAATTAATGAGGAGCAGGTATTGGGAAAACAAAATCTCCATGAGTAATGAAAATATTCTGAAAATTTTGAAGGTTAGCCTAGAAACAATAAGGTATTATTTTTTATTTTGCAAAAGTTACTTCCATGTATTATTTAATGTTATTATTCCAATAACCCTTCTATTGTTAACCTTATTTTATATATAAGACAACAGTGCATAAGAAAAATAACTGGGTAATAATAGCAGAAACTATAGGAAAAGTATAAGAAGGAAAATCCACATTCTCTTCACTTATAGTTCTTTGTCTTGTATGAAGCCCCATTACATCTAACGGTAAGAAATTTTGTAAAAGTTCTGTAATTTGTCTACAAACTTATAAAATGAAAACATCCTAAATTTGTGAGTAATCCTTCACTTAAGCTGAAGCTCCCTGAAGAAACACATAGGGGTTTTATGAAAATGTAAATGACAAAAAACAATATCCATTTCCTTGTAAGTGCCTGTAAAATGCAGATAATACAAACACTATTTTAGGAGTTGTTTAGTTTTTGAGGGTTTATAACAGTGTTGGATTGAGTTTCTTTATAATAAAAGAAGACGCTGGGTAACACTGAGTAAATTACGTTCCTCTGAAATAGCAAATAACTTTATGATACCCTCAAGATGGTAGTAGAGTTTGCAGAACAATGGTTACTTTCAATCTCAAAATGTGTCAGTTGGGTTAGAAACTTCCAACCTAAGACCTGACAGTATATAGGGTAAATGAACAAACTCTTCTAATCATTTAAAATATTATTTCCAAGGATAAAACATACAATTTACTCAATCTATGTCATTGTCAACAGAATGGCTATAGTGTAAAAGATAAACCAGTATAAGTTTGGAATTGAATCGTCCCAAAACTTACTCATTATGATCCTGTTATGAATTTGCTATGTGAATGTGGACATGTTAACCTCTCTACATTAACCTTTCTCTCTTCTTAAAATGGGGAGCTAGTAGGATTATTCCCGAATTAGAGATCATCTTTGTGAAGAATCCATATCATGTAGCACAGACTATAAAAAGTGGTGATATTCTGAGTGTTTCTCTGAAATCAGAATTCTAAGACAGAGACTTGGGCGCAAATCATTTGTTGAGAAAATACCAGATGTAGGAGAGAAGGAACATAAGTCAGACTGGGAAGACAACAGAGGTGGGCAAGAGAGGTGAACGTACTGTCCATGAGCACTCGCTCTTCTGGAAAGTGAAACAATATTCCTTCATTTATGCTATGACTGCCAGGAGGGCAGAGCATTTTACATGAGACTGTATTTGTGATATATGACAGTTACATTCATTTTGAAGAATTCTTACATGTACAAGTTCTGATAAAAATATGGAGATTCCTCTTAAATTAAAAAATAATATTATAATTAAAGATAGATTGATATTGACCCCCCTCAAAAAAACTCTTCCTTGCGTTGTATACTTAACCTATTTGCCACGTTATGAAGAGTTCTGAAAGACTAGTTCATGAGTGGTTTGGCGCTTCTCTCCTGGTCCCCTTAATGTCTAGAACTGATTCGAAATGTTCACCTCTCACTGTCACTTTTTCTTTGGGAAAGAGCCAGAAATAGCACAAAGTCACATCTGGTGGATCAGGTGGATGATGGCACACTATGAAGTTTCCATAAGCCTGGCTTTTATTGGATGGCACTTGGCAGGAGGATTCATTGTATTTTTTAAAAATCATGCTTCATAAAGACACTTATGTAAGAGGACTTCCAGAACTGCTTCAGAAAAGAGGAAGAATATAGGATAAATGTGTTTAAAGCAATGGGAATACTATGAGGGGGACTAATGTCAATGTGTATTTTTATAATAAATATTTTAATTTAAATATTCATCCTTTTTTTGTCTTTTTGAGACAGGGTGTCACTATGCAATTCCAGTTGGCCTTGGGCTCACTTTGTAGCCCAGGCTGGCCTCGAACTCACAATGATCCTCCTGCCTCAGCTGGGATTACAGGTGTGAACCACCGCACCTGTCATATTTATCATATTTTGGATCGACCTGTGTGTACATCACGTCTTGATCATTTTCTGTTCCTTACATCCCTCCCCCTCTGTCTGATTCCTTTCCCCTTCTCCAAGAAGTCTGGCTCCACATTTCCTATCATCTCTCCTTTATTTTACCTTTTAATTACTTTATATTTTGGATTTCTTATATGAGCAAAACCATACTATATTTAACTTTCTGCATCTGTGTTATTTCATTTGACATTATATTCTTGAGATCCATCCATTTTCCTGCAAATGATGAGATTTTACTCTCCTATATGACTTAAAAATGTTCCATTCTGTATATATACCATGTTTCCTTTATCCGTTTGTCTGTTGATGGGTATCTAGGTTTTCCAGAGCTTAGCTATCATGAACTTCACTGTTACAAATGTGTATGCATACGTCACTAGAGCATGACACCAAGAATCAACAGTTGAACCCCATAAAAGTTAAATAATTTCTGTGCAGCAAAGAAAGCAGTCAACAGAGTGACGAGACAACCTACAGAATTAGGAAGAAATCTGCCAGTTACATTTCTGATAGAGGACTAATATCTACAATAAATAAAACACTCAAACAATGCCCATCAAATAACCACAGTAAAAATGAGCAAATAATCATAATAGTAAGTGAAATAAAAAAGACACAAAATTTTAAATATCACATGGTTTCTCTTACATGAGAAAGTCACATTATATGAAAGAGGGGGATAAAAGGGGAAGTAAGGAGATAGGTTGTTCTCAGAGGAAAGGGGATCAAGAGATAGAGGGGGCAGAGATGGATGAGCGGGCACAGGGAGGAAGGGACAGGGAGGAAAGGGGGTGGGTCAGGAGAGGAAGTAAGATGTGTTACATACACATACCCAGTCTACAGAAGGAATGTGAACATTATGTACTGCAGATATGTACTAGTAAAAATAGATTTTAAAATGTGCAAATCAACCAGATAGACAACAAACAGAGAAGTACAAATGTTCAATAAGTTCATGACAAACTTCAGCGTTTGTATTCATTAGGAAAATGCAAATCAAAACAACCCTGAGAGTCCCCGACTCCAGTCAGAAGTGCTGTCGTCAAGAAACAAGAAACGGAAAATGCTTGTGTGGATGTGGGACAGAGGAGCTCTTCTACATTGCTGGTGGGAATGTAAGCTGCTGTAGTTGCTACTGAAATCATGAAGGATATTCCTCAAAAACATAAACACAGAAATTCCATGTAATGCAAGCCAGATCATTTATCCACAGCACAGTTGCTCTGCTATAAGGACTTCTTTCTTCTAACTTCAATTTAAAAAATAAGTCATATGCTTATCTTTGGTTAAGATTTGTGGGTTTTTTTGTCTATTAAAAGATGTTTTTTGTTTTCTTTCTTTCTTTCCTTCTTTCTTTCTTTCTTTCTTTCTTTCTTTCTTTCTTTCTTTCTTTCTTTCTTTCTTTCTTTCTTTCTTTCTTTTTTTGGGACAGGGTCTCACTATGCCATTCAGGCCGGCCTTGAACTTGCTCATGTAGCCCAGGTGGGCCTCAAACTCATGGCAATCCTCCTGCCTCAGCCTCCCAAGTACTGGGATTACAGGTGTGTGCCACCAAACCAGGCAGGATAGTGAAGGAAATGAACTTAACAAAAATTATGTAAGGGCCTTTATCAAATATGGAGATGCTTCCAATCACCTGGATTGGAGACCAGATCTTCTGTGGTGCTCAAACAAAGGTGAAGTCCTCTACGCATACGTTGCTCAGAATACCTGCCCAAAGCTAAGTAGGGCTTGACTACACCCTGCTGCCTGCCTTTATCACTGCTAGGAATTCTTAGTACCTCTGTAGCTCTAAATAGCTTATTATTTCTAGATATAACAGCTTGAGATAATATAGACTAACATTGATTTCTAATACAAATCATGTGTCATGCCTTCTGATTTTCAATTTTCTCATCCTTACCTTTTAATTAAATAGTTGTTTGTTTTGCACTTGTCAGACTTATACCACAGTTTGTAAATCAATAAATTCCTTAAGCCCCTGTGACTCGGTTTTAACGTTTCTGTCTTCTTTTTTATTAATACGAGTTTGTGATACACACTGATTGCATTCAGCTTGGGGTTGATACAGACACATCCCGCATACTGTATCTTGATCGTGTTCACTCCTCCTGTCCCAGTGCCCCTTTCCTCTTCCTTCTTCCCAAGACCCCCTTCCCATCTCTGGAGATTTCTACCTCCCTGCTTAGCATGACTCTTCACTTGCTGTTTAAATTGTTTATGTTTTGAGTCTCTCCTATTAGAGAGACCATGCAACATTTAGCCTTTTGTGCCTGATTTTTTCATTTCCTGTTATAATCTTAAGATTCTTCTGTTTTCCTACAAATGATTTTAGTTTGTCTTTCTTTATGGCTGAGTAGTAAGATGTTGTAATTTTTGATTTCCCAGCTCTCTAAGCCTGGTCGTCTCCCGTTAATCCTTTAGGATTTTACATGCAAGATGGAAGACTTTATTAGACAGAATAGTGCTGCTGTTGGTCAGCGTGGGGAGACAGTGGCCTTACCAAGGGCCTGACCTAAGTGATGGTGGTGGTTGGATTAGGGGACTTGGACAGGAGGAAAAAGAGAAATGAGATGGGACACAGCATAGTGACAAGAGTAATGTACAGGTCAGAGCCCTCCATAGAAACAGAACCAATGGAATATAGATTTAAATGCATAAGAGAATATTTGTATAGAATTGGCTCATGCTATCGTGGACACTGAGACCCCCATCTGTGATCCATGAAGTACCCCCGTTTCAGACTGGAGGTCTGGGAATTAAGAGGAATGAAGCCCCAGAGTCAGGTGACCCAAGAACCAGGAGAGGGCAGGAGAAATGGATGCTGTGAATCAAGGAGAGATAAAGAGAAAATTTACTCATCCTTTGCATCTTTCTATTCAGGCCTTCAAGAGATCCACCCACAGTGGTGAGAGTGAATCTTCTTTACTCTCTCATGAATCAGTGCTATGCACTAGAGAATAATGCTCACAATACATCACAAACATTGTTCTATGAGCTATCTGGACACCCCTTAGTCCAGTCAAGTTATCGTCATGGAGAACTTTCAGAGAATGAGGGTAGCAGTGGATGAAGACTCTGGTGGATTAACTAATGGTCAATTTGTAACACACAGCTGAACTGAATCAGTTTTGTTCTGTGTGTGAAAGGCCTATCTAGGAATGTTGCCAACAGCCTAAAAGGAAACTGGAGGGGAAGAGGGTGTGCTGTTGATTCTCCTGGAGAAGCTTGTCATGCTGGTCTTCCTGGTGTGAACTCAGCTGTCCTCACTGTTGGAGGAAATCAGGTCCTCACTGTCACTGAGGATGGTTGTGGTTTTCCAGGGAGCTCTGGTCCCTACCATGAGCATTGCTTCCTGGCTCCAGTGCAGATCCCTCAGCCTGCTGGCAGAGATCCTTCATCCTGCTGACACAGACCGTCTAGCTTCCACCAGTGACCTTTGGGCCTTGCCAGTGCAGATCCTTGATACAGACTTGCATGAGACATTGTTGTGGGCCCTAGGCCTCCAGCTGGACTCGTGGAGGACATTGCCATGGACTCTAGGTCTTCAGCTGGACTCATGCAGGACATTGTCATGGGATCTGGGCCCTCAGCTGGATTCTTTGGATCTGTAGTCAGTGGACAGATCTCTGGCACTCTTCTGCATTTTACTCTGTGAATAGTATAAAATAATCCTATTGATTATGTGTTCTGTGTTAAATCTATTCTTTTGTAAATAACTAAACAAAGACAAAACTTTAAAAAGAGAAAGAGAGGTCTTCAGGGTTTTAAGCAGTGTTTCTGGGTGATCTTCTGTGCAAGCATGTAGCACCTCTTGAGAGTCTTGTTGTTCTGTAGGGTATTCAGAGTTAAATTGTTACTGCTGAACCATAAGGCCTTTTTGCCTTAAATGGGTTACATATGGAAACATACACGGTACTTTTCCAATGGGCAAATCATTCTCTAAGCGGAGTGTTGGGTACTTCAAGCTATTTGGATACGTGTCTCAATCCTTCGAATAGTCCTTCTAATTCCTGTGCTGCTCCTCTAGTGACCTTAAATACTAGTTTTCAATTACTATGTAAAGATCAGATTTCTACCAAAATAGTGCATTAGGACAACTGAAAAAAAACTTCTGGAGAAGATTGTACAGGTTGTACAAAATACAAAACTTTTTGTAGAAGATTGAGCAGGTTGAGCATGGCAGGTTGAGCACTTTAGTATTATTGATACTGAAACTCTGATAAGTTTTGTGGCTGCTTTAGGTCCATTTGGTTGTCTAAGTCCACACTGTGTGGACACTTAAATGCAGAATTTTTGTCTCCTAATCTAACATTCTTTCCCTTCAGTGCAGATGTGATATCATAATATTTTTATGCTGTAAGTTGTGCATGGCTCTATAAATTGATATTCTATGTCAAATTAATTACATCTTTGATATTTGTGTTGATTACCCAAAGTAAGGATACTACCAAAAATATATTTTGATAAGATATTTATAAAGATATTTCCATAAATGAAGCACATGTGTATTTGTGACCTAGTCTAAAATATTAAGATTTATTACAGTGAAGATATTATTACTATCACTATTAATATATGGTCAATTCTGTGAATACTGAAACGAGAGGAACTGTAAGACAGTGCTCATCCAGAGATTATGATCTATTTTCAGAGATGTTTCTAATTCCCAAAACAATGAAAAAGTAGTACACAATCAGGTGCCTAAGGTAAAGAAATCCTGGAATGTGAACTGGTGATAAAATTTGGCCTCATTTTGAAAGATGGACAAATTTATACATTGTGAAAACTGGGAAGGACATGAAATTGGGAAATGCTAAAAAAAGTGCTTCTCAAAATATGGAAATTTTATTTAACTCAAGGCTATCAACAGGACCAGGGGTCTAGCTCAGTGGCATAGCACCTGTCTGGCAAGAACAAGGTCATGAGTTCAATTCCTGATACTAAAAAAAAAAAAAAAAAAAAAAAAAAAAAAAAAAAAAAAAGACTACCAATAAAGTAGAGCCAGGTTACAGTTGTATGTTAGTCACAGACTTGGGCTTTAACAAAGCATTTTACCCGAGGCCACCTGAGGATTTTCAAAGACATTTTGGGGAACTGTAAGGTAAAACCCATGTTGCTAATAATACTTAGATAACATTTGTGTTTCTCACTGAGTTTACATGTACTCTCCTGGTGCCAAAGTTCTGCTCGGTGAAACTGCTGATGTCTTAACATGAATTAAGACTTTGACCCCAAATTGTACTATTAGTCCTTATGTTCTTTACCATCCACAATTGCTATTTTTAAAGAATCCAGTCATTTGAATGCTCTTGATAAAGAAATCAAGATGCTTAAGTTTATGAAATTTAATATTCTCAGCTTCCCACATGAGAAAAAAGAAGCATGTCTCATACTTACTACAGTATGGTGGTTGTTTCCAGTTCGGGGGGAAACTCATGAAGGGAACTGCAAGCTGAGCTAGTTATGTTTTCATGGCATGCCGTTTTTACTTGGACGAGTGATTGACAAATGAATTATGGCTATTCGAACTTAGGAATATGCCAGATATTTCCTGGAAAATGGAGTAAGCTTGTTACTTGGAGGAAAATATCTGACAGTATTTGCTGCCAATGATAAAATTTGAGCTTTCAAACTAAAACTAAATTTTTGGAAAACACATAACATTACCATAAGCTTTTCATTTTTTAAAGCATTTTCTGATGAAATCAGTGGTGATATTCACAATGTCATGTTTTTATATTCAGTAATAAAATATATCAACATGTAAAGCTTCTGTAGCTCAGTGAAACAATATTGACTAAATGCACAGATGCATGATATTACAAAATCCTCATAAATATACGGATGCCTAGATGCAAGATTCATATGAAATTGACTAATGACTTTTAATATATAGATAACAATTTATTCCTTTGGATTCTTCACTGAATCAAAATTTTAAAGAACTATCTAATTCAAATAATCAAGTATTTAAAAAATTGCTTATTAGAAAAAGTTATTAACATAATTCCCTACTTTTCAACCATACTGTTTGTGTGAGGCTCATGTTTTTATTACATGCTTTTAAGAATAACTTGTACAATGATTCTGTTGATTTGGGTTTTTTTTGGAACTGGGAATTGAACTCAGGACCTTGCCAGGCAGGCATTTGTGCCACTGAGCTATATCCGCAGCCCTGGCACATTGATTCTGGGAAAAAAAGTAAGGATCCACACTATATTTTAAACCTGAAAGAAAAATATTTGAATGTGGAAGAATAAGCCACCATCAAATAATCATTTGGCTTGAAAAAATATAGCTTTTTATAAAATAGGCTTTTAAAATTTATAATGGTTTTTACTGTTATTTTAAGTGAATTATGAATAAATATTTCTAAATTCCTCAGTTTTACTTTCAAATATTGTACATGTCAACAGGCATAACTGCTCTCAAGTATCTTTAATCTTTTGTAATGTGTTAAAGGGGTCTTGAAGGCAAAGTGGTGGGTCACTGCTAATTTGGCAGAAGAGTAACCCCTGTGGATTTTGTGGCTTTACATTTCTCACCTTTCTCATTTCCGGGACAAATTACCAAACACCCACGGCTTAAAGGAGGGGAGGTTTATTTGGTTCATAGTTTTGGAGGACTCAGTACCTGGTCAGCTGGCTCCAGGAAGTGACATCATGGTAGACGGGCATGGCTGAGCAAAGATAGTTCACAGCTGCTGAGAAGCAGAGACAGGAACAGCACAAGAGAGGAAGTTGTATAGGGCCAGATAGAGATCCCAAACTCATTTCTCTATGACCTACATGAACATACCCAGAAGTATGCTTTCTCAATCTTCTACACAGTACCCAAGCCAATCGAGTTGACAGTACAATTTAACCATCACGGTCTTCCACGTTATCTTTCTTGCATCCAGATTTTATCGTATAATAGAAATCTTGGTTTTAATTCATGTTTACATCTTTTTAAAGACCAAACACTTGAGCATTTTTTAATGTTTTATATGATTTGCCCATGAAGATTTCTTATCTTTTTCTCTAGACACCATTCATCACTTCACACATTACAGTTAATTATGAGGACCAAGATCACACATTTCCATGCTCTTCTGTGTTCTGATGCCTTCTCTTATGCTGTTTCTCTTGCCTAGAAAACCCTTCTTGCCTGCATCTGACTTGTTAGAACCTAGAAAGGGTACCTTAAGAAACAATCATGTTATGTGTTACTTTTTTCATGCTACTATACCTGAGTTAGAAGTTAGAACCTTATTATGACATTTCTGGCTTCTGTATCCATTTTCTCCAGTGCTTATTAAGCTTTCTGAGAAAAGAGACTCTGTGTTTAGCATATATTTGTTAATAAAAATGCTCATTGTATTTAAATTTGATTGTTTAATAAGTGATATAATAAAATACTAATTAGAAAAATCAGGTAACTGCCTTCAAAAAGATTTCAAATAAAAAAGATCAGTAATATAACCTAAGAAGCATAAGTTCATAAAACAGTGTAATTCTGGATAAACAAACAAAAACATCTAAGTCAAACTCACATTTCCTCCTTATTGTCAAAGGAAGCAAGTGATGATAAAAAGTGTGACAAAAGCTTTGAACAACAGCTCTAAGTAAATATAACCTTGTCTCTTAAACAAAAATCATTTAATATTTTAGCAGCACATTTATTTTACAAAGGCCAGCTTTAAGTCATTGTTTCAAATCAATTTTAATGGACATCTTCTGCAATAGATTTTAGGAAACAAAAATCAGATTCTTTCAGAGTGATAATTTACCATAACTTTTTAAAAAAAGCATTGAGCTAATGTTAAAGTAATGAATAAGTTGATCAACTTCATGTGAATATGGAAAAACATTTCATTACAGGAATGATAAGTAAACACTTATTCTTAATATTTCTATATATTAATGCTACTGAAATGCATGCTAAGGGCAATACGGACTTGCTTGGTTTCTTGTGTCCCTGCATGTCATTCTATTCCAGCTATTTCCTGAATCATAATGGAAGCCTATTAGCATACCACATGGGTTGAGTTTGCACAGCTGTCCTTGCCAAGGGCTTCCCTGCAGTTGCTCCATCACTGGGGTAACCAGCTGTTACTTATTTAAAGCCTCCATCATTTTGTATGACAGAGTAACTTAATTATGCCCTGCTTTAGAGATGTTAAATGAAATTATCTTCAAAACAAGTGCACTTCATTTCATATTTTTCTCTATCAAGTACTTGAACTGTGACATTTACGTCACGAGCACTAAGTAACTAAGTGCTTTATAAATTGAGGCTTTCTGATGGGGTAATTATTATTGAAGCACAGCTCTACTGTGAAGTACCTGGAATAAAATTTTAGATAAAAGGATTTTGGAAAAAATGAAAATTTAATAGAAGAATTAATGTATTTTACTGTCAACTCTCTAGACCAGTCAATTTTTGTTTGTCAATGATTTCAGTGATATTTTAGTAAATCATTCAGTAAGTCATAAAATCTCTGTACTCAATCATGACTAATGAGGAAGAGAGAAAGGAAGGAAGGAAGATGTGGAAGGTAGGAAGGAGGGAATCAAATAGGGAAGGAGGGTAGGAGAAACAAAGGAAAGAAAAAGGATATAGAAGTGCATGTGAATACTTTTTTCATGACATATACATATATGCCTATACATCCTGAATTAAATACAAATGTTTCTCTAATGTATTCTCTGTTAGAAAACTTTGAAAATTGAAGTCAACCACATAAACCATTTTTAACTCCAGAAAATACTAATAATCTCATAAGTATGCACCGCTGGTCATTATGTTTCCCCTAACCTTTTATGAACTATTCTTATAGTAGAAAAATATGTAGAGCATATTTGTCATCTTCATAATTTTAAGTATACCATTCATGGATACTAGTATCCAGACTTTTGTGCAATTAGCATCATTGTGTATTTCCAGAACTTTTACTTCCTGCACAAAGGAAACACTACAGTCATGTGCTTGTTCTTTACCTCCACTCCTGGCAACTACCGTTCTTGTTTCTGATTGTGACTACTCAAAGTACTTCATCTAAATGAAATTGTGTGCATCCATTCATGAATTACTTATTTCACTTGACAGAATGCCCTTGAGACTTCTCCATGCTGTGGCTTGTCTCAGAACTTGCTTTCTCTATAAGGCTGAATGATGTTCTATTGCATGCATTACCACATTTATTTATCCCTTCTGTCCAAAGAAAGATGGCTTCTGTATTTTAGATATGGTGAATAACGTCTCTATGAACATGGACACACAATTCTCTTCAAGATTCTCTCTCAGTATTTTGGTATATATCCACAAGTTTAATTACTACTTAATAATAGCTGTATTTTTAACTTTTTGATACTTGCTCCACTATTTTTATAACACGTTGACAATGTTACATTTCCAACAACGGTGTGCATAATGGTTCTAATTTCTTCACATCCTCTCTGATCTGTGCTATCTTCTGTTTTGGTTTTTCTTTTACATTAGCTGTCCTAATCTGTTTTCTGTTGCTATAACAAAATACTGAGGTTTGACTTATAGAGAAAAGAGACTTAGTGCTGACCTTCTGGAAGTCCAACACATAGATCCATCATCTGCCTGGCATCTGGTGAGGACCTTCTTTTTATTTTTTAAAATTTATTTTAAAAATAAAAGAAGGAAAAAATAAAAGAAGGAAAACAGACATCTATTTACAAAATAGCATAAAAACAATACAAGCAATACAGAGTTACAGACAAAGTGGTAGGAAATTAACAATGGTTGTTGTATTCCGTATTGATATCTTCAAAGTGGTTTCTCAGGAAAACATATAGAGACATACAAGATTGACCAATTAAGTAATCATTAACTGTTCTTTTCAGTAAGGTGATAGAAGTCAGTAGTACAACTACGTTAGCTATCCTGTATATGCATACATACATAATTTCCCCTTCTTTCTTTCCCTTTTCCCTCATCCCAGTTGCTCTTTATTTTTGAGAATTTTCCTTTCGTTTCACAATGTCTGTCATACCTCCTATTTTTTACTCATTCTTTCAGGTTCTTACACTAGTGAAACAATGTGTTGCTTATACACAGAGGTTTGGTTTATTTCTCTTAGGAGTATGGTCTGTAGTTGTGACCATTTACTTATAAAAGCCTCGAGTTTATCTTTCTTTATAGCTGAGTTATATTCCATTATATAAAAGTACCACAATTTTTTTTATCCATTCCTCAGTGGATGGACATTCAGGTTGCTTCAATACAGATCCTATAGAAATTCAAAAGATCATTAATACCCATTTTGAAAATCTTTACTCTGATAGGATAGAAAACCCAGAAAAAACAGACAGATTCCTAGATATGTATGAGTTACCAAAGTTGAATCAAGAAGATATAAAAATCCTGAATAACCCCATATCAATTAATGAGATTGAAAACGTGATTAAAATCTTACTGACAAAGAAAAGCCCAGGCCCTGATGGGTTCACAGCAGAATTTTACAAGACATTCAGAGAAGATTTAATACCAACACTCCTCAAACTCTCCAACAAAATTGAAAAGGAAGCAATTCTCCCTAACTCATTCCTGGAGGCAAGTATCATACTGACACCAAACCCAGAGAAAGACCCAACCAAGAAAGAGAACTACAGACCAATCTTCCTAATGAATATAGATGCAAAGATACTCAATAAAATACCAGCAAATAGAATGCAGCAAATCATCAAGAAAATCATACACCATGACCAAGTTGGATTCATCCCAGGAATGCAAGGATGGTTCAGTATTCACAAATCAACTCATGTTAGATACCATATCAGTGGTGAGGACCTTCTTTTGGGGCATAACAGGCACAGGGGGCTGCATGTGTGAGACAGAGTAAGCAAGAGCTCCCTTTAGTATCAGAGCCACTCTTATAATAGTTAACTCATCAATCTGTTCATCTATTAATTCATGAATGGCTTAATCCATTAGTGAAGGCAGAACCCTGAACACCCAATCCCCTTTTACCATAGCTACCTAGTCCCACCTTCTGAAACCTCATGCTGAAGTTGTAGTAAACCATACTTTTGGTTTGCATTTTCCTAATGAGAATTTTCTCATGTTCTTATTAGCCATTTATATTTCTTTGGAGAGATTTCTATTCTATATCATTGGTCCTTTTATAATAGAGTTTTCATTATTGTTTTCCCCAGAGTTGTTTCTTGTTTTCCCAAAGTTTCTTGTTCAAGATAAATCTAGAATTATAGAATTGCAGAGGTAGCACACACAGCTCCCTTAGGCCTTACCCTGTTTCCATTATGCTAAAACCTCATATAATCATTGTAAGTGACCTAATGAAAACTAAAGCTAAGTGTATTAAGTAAACTGACTTTATTCAGACTTCCATTGTGTTAACACTCATATTCTTTCCATACCCCACTGTCTAATCCAGGAACCCACATGGAATTTTGTTGCAATGCTTCCTTAGTCTCTTTAATCTGACACAGCTTCTTAGGATTTCTTCACATACATAACTTTGAAATTTGCCTTGAAACAGTAATTTAATGCAACCTACTCATCTTCTCTTGATTAGATTGACTACAGACATTACTAAGAAGGTTATTCTGTAAGTAAATGCTCTTCTGCATCCTATTGGGATTGTGTTATGTAACATGTAATAGTCTATTATGTAATATGTAGTAGTAGGTTGAAATATATCCTATTACTAGTGAGTTAACATTGCACTTTGTATGTTTTTTCTATTTTTTCCACTATAAATTTATAATTTTTCCCTTTGCTGTTCATTAAAATTTATTTGGAAAAGATTCTTTAAAACTATGCATTTACAATCAATAAATATTTATTTGGGAAGATACATTAATGCTGTGCAAAGACAAGTTTCTTAACGTGTATTCACTAGCCTTGGTATTGGTAACTAGATCTTTCTTTACTTTAAAAATTAAAAAAAACTAACAAAACAACAATGAAGAAAAAATCAAAACAGCACAAAATCATAAACGATGCATGACCTCAAAACAAAATAATAGGAATTAGCAATGGATGCTACATTACATACTGTTATCTTCAATGAAGTTGCTCAGTCCACCAGATGTAAGAATGTAACATCAAACAAAGACAGTAACAAGTAATAAAAAAGAAAATATTGGAAATGATGCCGAGCTTCACCATACAAGATGGTAGGAGTTCAACAGTGGTTCTTATATGGCATATTATTGTTTTCAGATCAGTCATTCTGATTACCAGATTCAAGCGTGCAAAATTGGTCAATAAAAGAGAAAATTTTAAGCATTAACTTATCCTTTCAATAAACCACAGACAGCAGTAATACACCTATAACAGACATCCTTGTATCTACATATAAATTTTGTTTTTCATTTTAAAGAGTAAAGAAAAAAATCCAAAATAACAAAACCAAATACATAAACAAAACAGCATAGGGAAACTGGATCTTGCATGTAGCAATTATTGATGAGATATTCTAGTGATTTTGTATTTCTTTCACTGTTTTTCCTTTCAGTAATTTCAGTTCTTTTTTTATTTTAAAGATAAAAGAACAGAAACATATTAACAAACACACATACATTTAGAGAGTAACACAAAAACAATATAAGCAATACAGAATTTCAGACAAGGTGATAAGAAATTAACAGTGATTGCTGTATTACATGTTGATATCTTCAAATTGGATACTCAGATAAACAAATATAGACATGTAAGATTGATCATACACTTAAACATTAACTGTTCCTTTCAAGAGAGAAATAGAAGTCAGTAGTAACAACTATTTAGCTATCCTGTGTATCCGTATATACATATTTCCCCTTTTTCTTTTCTCTTTTCCCACATCCCAGTTATTCTTTCCTTTTAAACAGTTTCCTTTCATTTCACAATTTCTGTTGTACCTCCTAGTAGAATTTTTCCTTTTTCTCTATTCATGTATTTATTCAGATCTTTGTATCAATTTGAGTATATGATATTTATATCCATTTTGATATTTATTGTATTCATTGAATGATAGTCTTTTCTCTGCTTATTCTTTAGTTCAGCTATTTCTAGCTGTAGCTATTGCAGATGGCTCCTGCTCTTTTAACATGGCTCATGCATTTTTGTTACTGTTCTGAACATTTCCTTATTATGTTGTATCCCAAGATGTTCCAAACTCATTGCTATTCTCCCTTCTACAGTCCTGAAATCAGCGACTAACAATTTGCCTGGGAGCACATATGTACTTTTTGTTATGTCTCTTTTTTTAGAGGTCTAAAAGGATTTATTAGACAGAAATTTAAAAGAGTACACTAAAAGTAAAAGAGAGAGAGTGAGTGAGAGAGCTATTATTTCCTTCAACTGAGAAATTTGTGTTTTTCTTCAGAGGGTAGAAACTTGTGGAATTTGGAAGTCTGTAAGAATTACCCTCTCAAATGCTTGTTTTTGGGAAAAGAATGGCCAACTATTGAAGGATAGTGTCCTATTTTCCAGGTGACATGGTTATACTAAAACCACTAGGTTCTTCTTATTTGCTCTAAAAATATATTTAAATTCTCATTTTATTATAAAATAACCGAGTAGATTGCTTTTAAGCAATACAAAATATTAAATGACATAAAATAAATTCTTATTTAAATTTCCTACTTTTTTTTTAAAAAAAAAGATCCTGGGTAGAATGTAATTTTTTACAGGTACAGTGTATAGGTGCCTCATGCCTAATCTTTAATCATTAGCGTGCCACTGTCTGGACTCCATAGTGTCTAGGCACATCTAACTATCGTAAAACAATGATGTAACAGTCCCATACACAAGCTTGTAAAAGTCTGTCATTATAAACAGTTTTTCTTGGGAATACCAGTATGATAAAGTGTTCTAGTAAGTTTTGAATTTTAGAAAGCTCATACATTTGAGGGCCATAAATGCATTTACTATACCCAAAAGTTAGCAGTAATTGGCATCACAGCTATATAAAGTATTCTATAGATATGACCTTGGTTTTTATTCTTAAGGGAAACTTTAGATTCCTTTAAGAGGTTTATATAATAACACTGACAAGGCAAAAGGATATCTTTAGGGCTCCTATCAGTTTAGGAAACAGTGTTACTGGTCTCAAAGAGAACCTTTGTGTAATGTAAAAGTGTATCTCATTTACACAATGATAGAATGCTTGTTTAGTTAAACCCAACAGATATAGATCAAGCTTTAAATAGCAATACTGGATTGTACTAAATTTATTTATTTATTTCTCTTTCTTTTCTTTTCTTTTTTTTCTTTTTTTTTTTTTTGAGACAGGGTATCGCTATGCTGTTCAGGCTGGCCTTGGGCTCACCTTGTAACCCAGGCTGGTCTCAAACTCCCAATGATCCTCCTGCCTCAGCCTCCCAAGTACTGGGATTACAGGCATGAGCCACCATGCCTGACTGTACTAAGTTTAAAAAGCAAAGATGTCAAAATTTTGATTATTTTGTATATCTGAGGTTCAGCTACAATATTGTATAAAAGAGGGTACTTCTTAGTTATTTTGCATATATTAAATTTAAGCTACTCTTAACTGTACAAATTTAAAATTAAAGCTGTTTTCTGTCTTTTTATGTACCGAACACAAGTGTGAATAACTAGCCCATGAATTTCAAGTGTGTACATAAGTATGGATTTCAAAACACATGAGTTTGTAATGAAACTTCTGTCTTCAAATCAATATTCCTGGGGTCATTCTCAGTTTTCCTCTTTTGAAATTGTGCCTTCTTTCTCCAACAGTAATAAATCTGGCTCTGTTTATCCAAATGTGTCTACTTTTCTGTAAAGCCTGTGTGTACATGCACATTAACTTTGGGATCATAGCTATAACTCTGGGAATCACATTTGCCAATTGGAATGCAGTTTTTCTGTAAAATTAATTTCATTTTTAATCTTACAGTATTTTGTAAATATATCAGTTTTTGTTGTTATTTTTATTAGTTACTTTCTTCATCACTCAGTTCAACTAGGTGTGTGGTTTTATGAAAGACAGATTCATTTTTTCCAGTCTTCATTTCTCCTTAGGTTGCCCCCATATCCTGGTGATTTTTTTTCTCTCGGTCTTAATGTATTTATTTTTAGTTATTGTAGTGTATTAGTGCATTTGTGTAGTACATAATGTCTCCCTTTGTGTAGGAAGTTGGTACGTGTACTTTGCTCCCTTGCCCTTCTCTCCTTCCTGTCTCCACCCATCGCTTAATCCCATCCCCTTTTCTTGTACATATATTTGTGTCTTAAATACCTTAATACACAAATTGAGAGTAAACATGTGTAAAGATGCTCAATGTAATTTATTATTAGGTAAATTCAAATGGAAACCACTATGATATACCCCTGCCTACCCAACGGTATATCTGAAATTAAAATGACACAGGACAAATGTTGACAAGGATGAGGAGAAATTGCAACCCTCATACAATGCTGGTGAAATTATAATATGGATAGATGCTTTGAAAAACAAGTTGATACTTCAAAAAAATGTTAAACTTTGAGTTGCCGGATAACCCAGAAATACTGTGTGTTTATCTCCACGATAAAATTTGAAAGTCTATACATAACTTTCTACATGAATTTTCATAGTTTTACCCATTGTAATAGATAAAGGTGGAAATAATCCTAAGGAACATCAACGATGAACGAATAAACAAGTGATGTCTTATCCATGTAATGTAATATTATTTGGCAACAAATAAGCAATAATTACTTATGTATGTTACCTCATGGAAAAAGATTAAAAACAATATACTGCTTGAAAGAAGGATTTCATACAAGACTGCCTGTTATATGATTCTAATTTAACAAAATGTCCAGAACAAGAAAATACATAAAATATGGAGAAGTTTAGTGGGTTCGCAGGGCTAAGAGAAAGGTTTATGGGAAGAAACCATTAATGAGTAAAAGGAGAAAATAATATTCCACATTGACTAGAACTACTGATCGTTTACACTCTTGTCTTTTTCCTGATCTTAGACAAAAAGCTTTCAGATTTTTACCATTGTGTACGATGTTATTTATGGGCTTCTTAGACACATTGTGTAATCAAAAACTATAGTGAATGTTTAAATTTTAAAAATGCATCACACAGTAAAACACACATTGTCATTAAATCCTCCCCAAATACTCCCCCTCACTTTCAACACAGTTCTCCCATCGTTTTTGCCACTTTTGGAAGCCATTCTTGAAGTGCTCTTTTGTGAGTGTCTGTTTTTGCACTGCCCTGGCTGCAAGGATGTCCTGGCTGGATACAAATCCTCCACCTTTTGTGACTGTTTTCAGTTTGGAAAAGGCCAGAATTTGCACAGTGCCAGATCTAATGAGTAAGGTGGATAGGGACCCATTATTATGTTTTTATGAACTTGCTTTTCCTTTGGACGGCACTTGGGAGCAGTATTCACCCTGATTTGGTCATGGTGTGTGAGGATGCTCCTGAGGAGGACTTCTAGAACTGCTTCACAGAGTGGCAAGGGTGACGGGAGAAGTGTGCTGAAAGCACGGGGGACTATTTTAAGAGTGACTGATAGAAATCTGTCTTTTATTGTACTAAATTTTAAAATTTAAATATTTATTATGTACTTCTCTTTATGTCCTTTTAATATTTGAGAAGTTTCTTTTTTCTAATTATTTTATCAGTCTTTGTCTGTAACATATATAATTGCTCTCATTTCGGGGACTGGCATGCATACATATTGCATCTCGACCATTTTTACTCCTTTCCTCCCTGTGCTCCCCTTTCCGCCTTCCCCAGCATAAGTGTTTGCAGAGGGAGGAGGGAAAATCTAACTTCAGTGCATTCTGGAAAGGGAGGAAGGCAAGTGGAGTCAGTGAATAAGGACAAAATTTCACTAAATTTTCCTGTAGAATGGTGAAAATAAATGTTTAAATGTTCGCAAATTAGAAGTTCACAGAAAGCTGCCCATAAAATGGGATAGGATAGCTTGCTTCTGTTGTGATGAGAGCAATTCAGGACAAACGGGAAAACAATATACGCGAGAGAGGAGAACATGACAACAATGCTGTCCTTTAGTAATGAGAGGTATGGGACAGTCTGCACAAGCGTTGGGTTGGCCTTGTATAATAACAAGGGAAAGAGGAAATAGTGATTACAGAAGTCAGTAAGTTATTGAAAATGGTATGGAAGGTTAAAGATGTCCTCTAATTGTCTTTTCCATTTTTTTAGTGAAATAAAAGTAGTTATCAGATAAAAGTAAGAAAAAGAATTACAGATTAAGAAAAGAGATAAGAATTAGTCATGTGTTTAGGAGGGTAGGTTACTGAACTGAAAACACAAGTGGTTGCATACAGGCCCAGTTAAGATCTGTTAGTACTAAGTTAAAGTGAGACTAATCTATAAGATAACTTCTGGATTCCTAGATTTCTGGTAGGTACAGCCATGGAAGCAGGAGTGAATTGGGCTTAAACAGTTTTGGAATGTTGTGTTTTGGATCTAAGCAGTAACCAGAGAGAGGAGCAAGAAAGTGGAGGGTATCTGAAAAGCAGTACTTTCAATGCTATGAAATGAAAGAAAGGGAGGAATAGAATGGGACAGGATTTACCTACAGGTTTGTTGAAGAGCTGTTGGTTGCAGAAGAAATAAGCTTTCATTGTACGCTGGTTGTCAGAGCTTAGGCTTCTCAAAATTTAGAATTTGGCAAGTGCACTGTTATTATTAAGAAAAATGTGATGAATGATACTGAATATGAGCAATGAAAATAATTGAGAGGTCCAGGAGTTGGATAATTGCTATCTAGATGTTGATATCAGCAAAAATAATAGAAGAGCGATAGATTTATCCAGATACTAAAATCTTTAACGTTATAGTAATAGTATATTGTCTTTTTGTTATTATATAGCATTTTATTTATTTTCAACGTAGTTATCACTGTTGAATCACAGGCACCTGACAGACATGTATTGCAATTTTATTGTCAATACCAGATATTAAAAATATCCTACAGCATTTTATGTTACTTACAGTTTATGTGGCATTTTCACATGTATTATTTTATTGCCTTTTCATAGTTACCTAGGAAGATGGTGTTAATAGATGAGGAAATTGAGCTTTGACTATATTAAATCTTTTGCCAAAGTATCTATGACTAAGAAATGATAAAGTTTTTCTATGAAAACATTCAACTTGGATACATTTTAGGAAGTATAATAGGAAAATTATTAAATATCACAACCAAATATATTAATGTTTTTGTGTTTTTATCAAAACTTTTTCTTTGGATGAATATTTTTAGGTAATAAAAATTTATGACAAGAAAATATATTTTTTAAAAGTCCAAAACACATTTTAGATTACTTTCAGAATATATTTTATTTTTTTCTGCTCTAAACTAACCACTCTGCTTTATGTGCACTAAATGCTTCAAAAAAATGTAACAAGTTATAGTAATTTATAACTTGTCTTAGTTATTGTAAGGAACTATATTATTAAAAACATACTTAAAAGGAATTGTAATAAGTATACTTATGAATATAAATGTAAAAGAGCAAATGAAATACTCTTTCATAACAATTCAATGACCATTAAAATACTTCCATAATGAGAAGGTAGTATATATATATATATATATATATATCTAATCATAAACATGTTGAGGTCCTGTCAAAAAGCAAGAAACTTTGAATCTTTTCTTTATTTTAAAGAAAAATCTGTAAGAAAACTAATAATAATGAAATGCTCCCACTTTATAATTAAACATATTTTTAAAACTATAAAATATTTATAAATAATGGAATGGGCAGAAAAATTGTATTTATTCAGTAGAATTCTAAAGCAATGAGAATGAATAAAGCACAACTAAAGGAAATTTTTAAAAAGATGAATCTTAGAAACAAGATGTTGACAGGGAAGATGCACAAAAGTATACATTCTTTTTTCTGGTGCTGGGATATATTGTTTATATATATACTTTTTAATATTGCTTTTCCATCTATGCAAACTGGTAAAACTTGTACACTATTGTCGAGGAAATGACTAGAAAAGAGGATGTGGTTAGATTTTGAAGTGGTAGCAATATCTTGTTTCTTAATTTGGGGGCTGGTCACCAAGATGTTTTCAGTTTGTATAATTTACCAAGCTATGTGCTTTTGACTTACCTGATTTGAAAAACACACTATTCTTCTCATGTTTTAACTTGATATTAGGATGGGACCAAGGGAACATGAAAATAAACATACAACTTTTTTAGGGCTCTACTTGTAACAATTTACTACTCTTCCATTGAAGAAGTTTTCTGGTCTATACAAAAGTCACAACAGGAGATTAAGGAGTCATAGGCAAAGACATGTGTAAAGGAAGGACATTGATTCCAACTAAGATAGGTAAAGATTTATTTAGCTCACCTAAGAGTTAGTTGTACTTTTCTTATTTTAATTTTGTGTAGGCATTACTCTAAAGAAACACTGTCAAAAGCAAAAATATAATATATATAAATATCAAAGGGATTAGAAGATATAAAAGGAAAAAATGAGATTCAAAATGTTCAGATGTTAGAGTAAGATTTATTTAATTTTTTGTGCTTTTCTCCAACTGTATGGAGTTGATGCAGATAATGAATAAAGTAGTAAGTGTACATTGCTTAAATTGTGCTTTGCACTTAATAGACTCAATAAACATTACTTGTAATATACTGTTATTCTGAATTTTTAATAATTAGAAAGAATTTTTTAGTATGTAATGTGTTCACCCATTATTATATGTACTAGTTTTACAATGACAGAAGCAGAAAAAAACTTAGCTTTAAAGATCTCACCAAAAGGGCTGGGGATTTAGCTCAGCGGCACAGCTCCTGCCCAGCAAGTGCAAGGTCATGAGTTCGATTCCTGATACCAGAAAAAAAATAAAAATAAAAAAAGATCTCACCAAAACAAGAATAAAATTTAAAATATGGTAAATGCTAAGTGATAAGAACAAAATAAAGCAGAAAAAGAAGCAGGGTTAATGAGGTACATGATTTTAGATAATATGACCTCAGTGTAATGAAGGCTTTAATTTCAAATAATGTGTCCCCAAATTACACACAAAAATGTAAATGTTTATTATCTCCCATCCAAGTAGTAACCAGTCCTAACCCTGTTTAGCTTCTGATAAATGTATATTATCAAGAAATTATTTTAATGTTGCCAACAGAATTGAAATTTTGCAGATATTTAGATTAGCAAAACATAAAATATCTAAGTACTTTTACATCTCTGTAACCATATACTTACTGCCCACACTAGTCTATGTAAAATATGTGTTCATCTAAATACAGTATTATATGTACAACTTATACTGCATGCAGTAACTGAAAATGTTTGCAGATAGTGTTGCCGAAAGGAAATGTGTCCCCTATAAAAATGGTAGTTTTTTAAATAAAAGGAAAACATATGTCCATAAATCACATATCTTTTGGCACATAAAAATTCATCAAAAGTCTGAGCATTTTGGGTCTCTGAGTTCATGTTGCCTACTCATGCAGTAATGGTAAATAAGCAAACAAAATGGGTCACATACATATTAATGAGCTGAATGAAGATAATGTATATTGATTTTGAAGTAAGGTACATTTTGCAAAACAATTTTTCTATTGCCCTGGGGATATTGATAAATGCAAAGTAGTATTTCAAAGGATTACAAATTAACAATAGATAAATATGTTTCTATAGATGTATATTTGGTGGAAGTTATTCAATTTTTATATCTCTAAATAAAGACCTATAGGTATTTCAAAGATTAGTAAGATAATCCTGTGTCAAAGATGGAAGTAATTTCCTAGGCATCCAATAAAACTTATTCTTTGTCTTGTTCGAAGAGTTAGATAACAGAGAGAAAGAAAAGAAGGAGGGAAGGAAGAAGGAAATATCACTCATGACTTCATGTAAACAGCCAGGGCTAATGCTTTGATTTACTTCCTTTCAGCACTGCTTTTAGAGATAAATGTCTTAGAATCATAGTATTGAGGCACTTCTAGTAATTCTATACATTATTCTTGAGACTATGCTTCCCCTATGTCACTAAAATTTCCTCATAAATGCAAATTATAGTTGCCCCATTATTTACATATTCATTCATTTTGGTCAGTATGCTTTTTTTTTTTTTTTAGCATTTTGTAGAAGTTTCTCATGAAAATCCTTATAAATATATATATAGTATTTGCTCCCATACTGACTTTTTATGTATTTCAAAGACAATAAAACCCTATTGGCAAATCCTTGGCTGATATAATGGTAACTTATCAAGCTAACATTCTCAGTTTCTCTCTATATCTAAGGAATAGTGTCACCAAGTTTTCTTAGCAAAAAATGGATAGGCTTATGTTAATTCACTATCTGTTCTTTTTTGTATATGTTTTCTAAATTTGTGGAACTCTGCTTGCTTTCATTTTCTAAGGGAATTAAATGTCTAGGAACTTGCTAGATGCTTTGATTTGTATCTAAAACAGTCTCCCGAAGCTCCCTGTGTTTGGAAGGTGGTTGGATCCTTCAGTGGATTCCTTCACTGAGGAGTTCAGCAGCTGAATGAGCTATGAGGAGATGGGGCATGGGTGGATGTGGGTCACGGTAGTGAGACCTGGAAGGAAATATCCTTCTGCCTGGCTCTTCCCTTTGTTCTGTTTCAGGCGCCATGGGCTCAGCACCTTTTCCTCCACCAGGCCCCTTTGCCATTGTGCTTCTGTCTTGTAGCCAGCTGACCATGGACTAAAATCATGATCCAAAATAAACTTCTCCTTTAAGCTGCTGATGCTGAGAATTTTGTCTCACTAATGGAAAGTCCCTGAGACACTGGACATTTTTAATTGAATGATAAAATGATGTGCTTTTACTGTGTAGAATACATATTTTGTTGAATGACTACATGTAGGTAATTAACATGGGAATTATTTCACATAGTTATAATTTCTGTGGTGAACATGCATTCACTTTCTTCTCAGTTTTCAAGAAGACAATAAATTATTAACTGCAACAGACCCTTTGAACTTATTCTTTCTAACCAATTAAAAGTTTGAAATTTTGTATCTTTTGCTAACATTGCTCCAAGTTTTCCTTTTCTATCGAACCCCTGGTAACCATCATTCTATGTTCTACTTCAGTGAGCTTTACTTTTTTGATTCCACATACAAGAAGATCATATAGTATTTGTCTTTGCCTTGCTTATTTTGTTTAACACAATGTCCTATAATTTTATCTTTGTTATCACAAATGGCAGGATTTCCTGTTATTTGTACTTAAATATGTTTTTCTCATTAATCAAAAGCAAAATATGGGGCTATTAAATGTATTTACCATGTTGTACAACACATCTCTTGTTCTCTTCCTAATTAAAATTTTGTATTCTTTGATAAACATTGGTCTCATCTCCTGAGCCACCATTCTATGCTTTGCTTCTATAGGATCAATGTTCTTGGATTCCACATGTGTACAGATCAAGTGATATTTGCCTGTTTGTGGCTCGTTTATTTTACTTAGCATAATGCCCTTTTATTCTTTCCATGTTGCTGAAAATCATAGTTTCCTTCTTTTTGTGGCTGCATAGATAGTGTCTCATTATATACATATACGTTTTCTTTACTCATTCAGCCACTGATGAGCACACAGGTTGATTCAATATCTTGGTCCTTGTGAATAATGTTGTAATATATATTTGAGCCATGGTCTTAATGATCCACTCAAAAAAGTACACAGACTCAGCTGGAGCTTGATTACCTGGGCTGGAGGTGCAATTCGGCCCCTTACTTGCCTTATGAATGTGGATAAGTACATTTCACCGCTATGCTGCGTTTGTGAATTAGGGATAAACATAGTACATCCCTCAGAGAGTTGTGTGAATTTGTTATAAGAAGTGGGAATACATATCAAGTGTTTACAGGCCTATTACACAGGAAACTATTATGAGTTTAGTATTAGCCTATGTTTTTAGGAGTTCTTTTGCCTTCCAGTGTTCTATATCTTTCATTTTGCTTGAGTCTGTAAAGCAGAAAATCTCACCTTCTGTACACTGACGAGGGTATTCAAAGTTCTTAAATGGATTACATCATTGCTTGGATGACCTCATCATTGCTTCTAGTTACTCTATTGCCTTAGTTATATCTGTTACAGCGTCTTAGCCCTGATCGACACTTAGTGAAACCAAGAACTTTCTAAATTCCTTGTGTTACAGAAAAAGCTAATTGCAGAAATACTTGAGGGAAGATATTGATACTGAATAATATTAACACCCAACAGTTGTGTGTTATTCCAGTACTCTCAAAACACTTTTTTATTCATTATTCACAACTAACTCTGTGAGTGTCAGGTGAGGAATAATTTTTCTTGTTTTACATATGAAGAACAAAATTCACAGAAGTTGATTTATTTGGAGTGGAGTTACCACATCCATGGGTGGTAAAGCTAAGCATTTAACTTTGGCTTTCTGATTTTCGCAGTTGGAATGGCCTCCCGAGTATACCAAAATGAGTCTCCATAATGCTAGTTAGCCTTCACTTGTGGTTGCTATTGTAATAAATAACCCAAAATTAGTGGCTTGCAGAAAGCAATGATACGTTATTTCTCACCTGTATCACACATCTGGAATTAAGTCCCATGACTGAAGGTAGACCCCACCCAGAATACACCTGCTCTTGGCAGAAGGCAAGAACAAGGACCAAGCTTCAGTGATGATTCACACTCTGCTCAGGTGCTGCGTAATTTACATTAGCTCACAGCTCTTTTTTCTGAGACATACCTCATGCCAAACCCTAGGACTTTTGAAATGAAAGAAAATGTCTTCCTCATGAGGGGGGTGGTCAGAAAGTTATATAACAGTGGGTGAAAATACATAGCCATAGTACAGAGAAGAGGGTAGTAAATGATTGAGAACAGCATGATGTACAACAGGAATTCTTAGCTTATGATAAAGACCAAGGTCTTTACAGTAGAAATAATAAGAAAGTATCAAAGTTTAAAGAACATAAATAAAATAAAGAACTCTGAAGGAAAAATTACATCCATGATAACTCTATAATTTCATTTTTATTAGATATTCAGAGATAGGGGATAGTTGTTTCTAGTGACAAAGATTTGGTTACAGGCAGTGTCAGATATGAACTAGCTGAGGGAAGCGGGGCAAAGTGAACGCTGTATACTCTGCACAAGTATGAACTGCTGCCTCTGGGTTCTTAGCTCATTTGCCTTCCCAAATTCCTCTTGTAACTGCTGATGTATAAAGACTTTTTTGCCTAATACTCCGTCAGGTACTGAAGCCTATGCAAAGTATGTGAAATGGTTCTTCCTTTATTTTTTTTTTTCCCAGTACCGGGAATCGAACTCTTGACTTCGCGCTTGCCAGGCAGGCGCAGTGCCACTGAGCTATATCCCCAGCCCCAGTTCCTCCTTGACAATATGAGAGGAAATGCTGCTTGGTACCTTCCTTTCCTTACCAAAGACTGAGGTTACCGAGCCTAGGGATAATATAGTGACTTGGGATTCTATTGGACATTTAAACACTTTGTTAGCATATGGAAGGATGCGAACAAAACCAGTCACTCTACAATCCAGCTGAAGATATTATAATTTTTTTTCCTGCGATAGCCACAGAAATCATCCATCATCCCACTCAGTCATCCACATTAGTCACTGGGGTTGATTAACCATTTGTTTGATACATAATAACCACCTGCAGAAAAACAATTGAAAATAACCTGATCTTAGTTTGCAATTTTATTTCCTACTCCCATTATAATCTGTGGTGCTTTCTGGTTTCCTCCACATAATTCATGATTCCCTGGTCTATTCCAGCAGCTTTGATTACCTCTAATGTCTCATTATCAGAAATACAGAGTAAGAGAGGAGAATTTTCAGAGAATGCGCACGTATTCTTGGTGTTTTGTAATACATTCTGTACAACGTTTTTATGATGTTCATGATTTTGTTCACATTATATCGATTAAAAATTAGTAAAAAATGGCCACACCACATCTAGTCAGACTCCTCTGTGACTGGTCAGGCCCTATGGAATTAATTCTACACAATGATTAAGTATGTCGACTTTTATTCCCCATGAATTTCTCTTGGGTAAGCTGCTGTATTTACAAAGTTCTTTGAAGAAAATAATAAAAGTAAGAAATATAGGCCCATTTTTCTATAACATTAAAAGAAAGTATACTCAGTGGTATTTCTTCGTGGCAATTAAATGTTTCACTTGGTTGGAGTTTTCTAAAAATTGAAACACCAATAGTTGGTATATATTTTGAATACTGCCAACAGGTTTCCCAGTAAAATCATTTATCCACATAATTCTTTTTGTTTTTTCATTTTTTTGGTACCAGGAATCAAACTCACAACCTTGTGCTTGCCAGGCAGGCCCTGTGCTGCTGAGCTATATATACCTGGCCCTATCCACATAATTCTTTAATCCTACTTACAGGAAAACAGTTTTACTAACAATATGCAGGTGGTCTTCCAACTTTAAAATTATTTATATTCCAAAAATCTATTTGCAGTTTTTTTTGAAATTCTTCAATAAATACTGTGATGTTAGTAGCTACTTAAAATTCCTAGAAATAAAGTCATTTTTAATATGAAATATTTAATTAAAATGTTGACACTGCAATATATAAAATAGCAAAAATAACTAAACATGCTCTGTTTGTTAATATCTGAGTTTACTTTTTGTTATGTAGTGAACTACACTTTACACATTTAATACCTACATTTTCACACTTAGAAAATTTACCCTCTATCACACTGAAGTGTGATGAAACTTAGCCCCAATTTTAAATACTTGGAACCAGTCATAACAAGTTTTATTACAAAAATATCCCCTGTGCATGTTTACATTTATTCTAGAACCTTAGTTTTCTGTTAGGTGAGCTGTTTCCACATAGAACCTGCGGCATGAGAAACAAGAAATGCTCACTGCTTCTGTGAACTAGGCACTTCTTGCTCCCAAGAGGCAGTGCTCACACCACTGACACGGTGACTGTCACTCTTTGCATTTACTTTAAGTGAAAACAATGCACTGACTTAAAGGAAAACTCAACATAATATAAATAACTTCTTACCAAAGTACAATGTATTTAGCTAGACATATTTTACAGAACTTTGATGTGATAATAAACTTGGGATTTAAGATCCAGGCTACAGTCTTGACAGAGGGGCTTGGTGTAAAGTAAATAAATGAGCAGGGAAAGGCACTGAGAGGTCAGATGGCTGTAACTCTCATGCCACGGAGGCAGAAGTCATCCGTATCAGGCACACTGGAAAGCAAGTTTATGGCCTGAGCTGACGCTGAAATGAATGGCAGCAAGCGATGTCAGATATGTGAATAAGGATGAGAGAGGATGTTCAACTAATGTTATGGTAGTGTAAAGGGCAGAAGGTTGGAGGGAGAGAACGAGTCGCATGATCCAGAAGCAGTGAAGGAGAGTAAGAAGTGCTCAGTTTGAGTGTGTTATCTTCCCTGAGAATATAGATTAAGTGAGTAACCACCACTCGAACAATCAATGAATGGGATCATATCCAGTTACAAGTTTCTGCACCACAAAGGAAGCAACCAATAGAGCGAAAAGACAATCTAAAGAGTGGGGAAAATATTTTCAGCTCCTCTTTAGGTGGAGGATTACTATCTAGAATAGATAAGGAATTAAAAAATAGATCCCCAATAATAAAAGACCCAATCAAAACACGGGCAAATAAAAGGAATAGACACTTCTCAGAAGAAGAAATACAAATGACAAAAAGCTACATGAAAATATGTTTGGTATCTTTGGCACTTACAGAAATGCAAATTAAAACAACACTGAGATTCCATCCTACTCCAGTAAGAATAGCTCTCAACAGAGATTCAAAAAACCCTAAATTCTGGTGAAGTTGTGGAGAGAGGGAATCCTACATGATTGTTATGGCAATTCCTTAAAAAAACTAAGAGAGGAACTCTTTTTGACCCCAGTGTGCTCTTGTGTGTATCCTCCTGAAAGCATTAAAGACGTCATGTTGTAGTGATATATGCACACATATGTTCACAACAGCACAACTTACAATAGTTAACTCTTAGAAAAAACCTATATATCCCATCAGTAACCAACACCTGATGGACTATATATATGAGGGAGTACTATTCAGACATAAAGAAGGACAGATCTGGGTCATTTGTCAATTGCAGGAAAATGGATGCACCTTGAGATCATAATGCTAAGATAAATAAATCAGATGCAGAAAGTTAACTATGGCATGATTTCTTTTATGTGAGAAACAAAAAAATGCAAATAATTGAAAGAGCAAAATGAAAGTAAGTGATAGGAAACAGGGAGGTAGACTTTGTGACAATAGAAAGAAGATCTAGGGATAGGAGGAGATGAGAGGGAAAGAAGAAAACGGAGTAAAGGGGAGGTTGTGTGATATGATATGTACATGTGTCCATTCTCTATGGTGGAGCTACTCATTATGTGTTGAAAACATATGCCAGTAAAGGAAAGAAAGGAGGGAAGGAATAAAGGAAGGAAGGAAAGATGACAGGAAGGAAGGAAAAAAGGAAGAAGGGAAGAAAAGGAAGGGAGGGAGATGGAAGAAGAAGCAGAAGTCTCTAACGAAGAGGAATGTTTCAGTAAGACAACAGGGCAGAAGACCTGGAGAAGAGTCTGGGGGTATAGAATTTTTATGGAATGGGAGTCACCATTCCAAAACACATTTACAGACTATGGAAGAGCCAGGTGAATTAAAGAATAAAATTTTAGGGCTCATGGCTCAGTGTATCAGTCAGGATTTACTAGAAGAACAGATATACAAGATAAACAAATGTACAAGAAATTACAAGTTTGGCTTACAACGGTCAGCTACAGAGTTGGATGAGGAAGTGTGCAGAGGGTGTCTGCATGCTGGAGACTGAAGAGCCCAGCCCCAGGCCTAGAGCTCGCTGCAGTGTCTGTGCAGTCCGTATCAAAAGGCTGATGGGTCTGTGATGGAATGCTGAAGAATCTATGATGAAGGCCGGAGAGCCAACACCAGAAGGCTGAAGAATCCAGATGGAAGCCCAACAGTCTGCACCAGAAGCCAGGAGACGACCAAGCTGAAGGCGAAGATTGGAGCTCCTCCGAAGAACCAGCAGCCAGTCCTTCCTCAATTCCTTTTTTTTATGCAGTCTACCCACTCTGGGGAGGTGGGGGTCATCCTCTACACCCACACCCTCTGCATGCCTGCCTCTTGCACAGGCTCAGGATGAATACAAAGTAAGCACCCTGGACCTCTTCTGAGTTACATAGTTAACCTTCTAAACTTCTCAAATTACCACAATAAACAACATCCCAGAAGGGTAAGGAAGTGTCCTTTTCACCCCAAGAGGCAGAACTGCTGAGTTACTTAGCCAAACCTCTAGACTCCCCAAGTTGACACAATGTATCAACCATAACACTCAGTAAATCGTGTTATTTGAGAGCTCACTGGTGACTACAGGAGTAATTTTCTGACTTCACTCACAACAGAACAACATACGGCTAGAGCAGAAGAGGACTTGGTAGGCTTGTGAGTGGATCACACCATTCAAGCCCTGAGTATGGAACCAACTTAGATCTGTGTGAGGATGAGCTAAAATCTGCAACCAGACTATCAAGGAGGCCAATCAATTATGGCATTATGCTCACTGAAATGAGGGATATTTGAAATGGTATCTGGACCCGCTTCATTCTTCCAGCTTTAGACACTTGTAATTTCTGATTGACTTATGGACCTAGAATAGTCTTCCCAAATTTCTAGATTCTAACTTATGTGTCACTATTCTTTTGATAGAATGCCAGGTAGGATAATATGAGTTCCACGACATGGTCTTGCTGGCTGGCTTGCACTGTTGTGGAAAGAATCTTGGGCTAGTTTCTCATTGGAAAATTATACAGAAGTCTCCTCCTTTTGCTTCTCTTGCACCTAATTCCTTCCTGTGGCCAGTCACAGTAATCTTAAAGGCCTGTGCTATGCTGAATTCAGAGTATATTCTTCTGCTAATGCCAAATAAACATTTTTTAGTTTTAGAGAGGATTGCAGAATAACCAAGACTTCTTTTACATCACAGAACTTATAGAGTAATATGCAAGAAAAGGACTTTTAGCTATAATCTAGAAATAAAACATTGGCAGAAGTATTCTGTACCTTTTCCTGGTTGCTACTTAAAATCTGTCATTTTTTTAACATGCTTCAAGATTTTGACCCATTGGAAATAATTTTGTCTTTCTTGAAAGAAATTGTCATTAGCATAAGACTGTCTCCAACACGAGACTCTTAGTATCAATTTAAATAAAAAGGAATCACTGTAGCAGATTATTGTTCTGATGTGAGCAGCATGCCTTCAGCTTCAGTGTGGCTACCCAGGATGACTTGGAGGAAGTCATTGTTTGTGTGGAGGACTTTTAATCTCCTGAATACTTCAGTCATAGCTGATATCTAGGCAGAATCATGAATCTATGTCAGGTCTGCTAATTGACAGTTGTGCAAAGTCTACAATAGTGTTAGATATGTCAGTTTTCCTCTCCAGAGTCCTAGATCCTTGGTTCTCTATTGGTACCTTCAGAAGGCACTGGCCCTAGAAACAAGATTTCTTACATCCGATGTTATCCCTGCAGAGGGTGTCTCAAAACTGGTGATGCAGAGGGTTCTGGGTTACCAAGACCAAGGCATATGGTATAGTGGTAGCTACAGATATTTCTGGGCAGGGGAGTCACGACAGCTGGATTTTAGGGAGGCTGTGCACCAGAACCTGGAATGCACAGAGGATTGTGAATCTTTGAAGTTGTATTGTAAGTAGCTATTTCATGTTTGTCTCCCTTTCAGAGTGAGCCTTGCATTTCTGTCCTCCCTACTCGCCTTATCTTGGGGCCAAGTGTAGTTAATGAGCCAATCTGGGTACACATTCAGGCTCCTCAGAGATGGCTCAGAAATAGAGAGTCACTGGACATCCTGTGTTGCCATAGTAATTAGTCTTTTCAGAATCCTGAGAAAGGATACTCTTCATGATTTTCTCCATTTCAAATAGCAATGAGGCACTAGAAATTATGAGAGAAAGAACACCAGGAAAATTGTTCTGGGTAAGTGTCTAAGCATTTGAATCTCTAATTCCAAAAGGGAATGCCTATGTTCTGAATTCTTGTGCCACTCCTAATGTAAGAAAAAAGGACGGGTGAAAATGTGGGTGCAAGCATATCAAGGTGAGGGGTCATGTTGGGACTTGGGGTGGATACTTCCTTTGTCCTCACTCCATAGTTTAGGGAAGAAACCTTAGGTGTGTTGTCAGGACTGGTTCATCATGGATCTGTCAGCCATGTACTTACTTTCTAACTTTCCCTCGTAGTTCTAGGTTTATTTAATCCAACCTCCATTGCTGATATCTGTTTCCTAAGCAATCATATATCTTCTAGGTGTGTATATTTAGTGGCACAAAATTATGCATGATTTACTCTTATAATTTAAAAATTTAATTTGTGCCTATATTTATATCTTCTTTTTCATTTCTATGTTGATTAGTCACATCTTACATCTTTTTTGATCAATGAGTATAGCTGGGTTCTACTGATTTTGTATACTAATTTTAGCTTTCTGTCTTACCCATTTTTTGTCAGATTTTTTTCCCTCTGTTTTTATTCAGTTTACTTAAGAAAAAACTTTGCCTAGCTCCACAGTTAATTTTGAGACTTTCCTGTTTCCTAATGTTGCCAGTTGAGATTTTAGATTTTCCTTCACACATCATTTAAGTTTTATGTAGAAATTTTGACAGATACTGTTTTTATGATGTATTTCTAGATAGTTATAATTTTCTCTCTAACAAATTACTTAGTGGCTATGTTTAGTTTTCAAATTGAATATTTGTATTTATTAATTTTAATTCAAATTTGTTTGGCTTTTCAAATGAAAAATGTATTTTATACATTTTCTTCTTTGGAAATTTTATTCTTGTTTTTAGGTAATCTAGTGCGTGTTGGATTTCTGTGAAAAGTCTGTTTACATTTTAAAATACTGCAGCAGAAATGGCAATTTTATTTTTTGAATTATTCAAACTATTTTTACTCTTAATTATATATTTGATGTTGAAATTTAAATCTCTAAAATTAATTAAAATATCTCATGATGACTATGCATTTTTTGACTATGCATTTTTTTATTTATCCAACTCTTGGGACTCATATTTTCACCTGGATTGTTTGATTAAACTCAACCTTGTACAGTTCTAAGAAAGTCAGAATTACTGTGGGATCCACAATGCAGAAAGTACCTAATTGATAATGGAATTACTTTCTACATATTCTATTATGTTATTTGTAAATGTTTTAACTGATGTCTGTAATTTTAAGAAATCTGGCCAAACCATTAGTAAAAGGATGATTCTCTGATTTAGAGAGTATTCAAGTCATATTAATATTGCTCTCTCATATCTCTCTGTATCTATGTATAGTGTGGCAAAAATACTGATTTCCAAGTGAAACAAACTTCAGTGTGAATCTATACTTCGTGTTCTTAAGTTGTGTGTTTTCTTGAAAATAATTTCATTGCACTGCTATGAACATGGGTGCATACATCGCTGTGATATGATGTTTTCAGATGTGCTGGGAAAATACCCAGAAGGGGAATAGCTGGGTTGAATGGGACCTCTAAATCTAGTTTGCTGAGGAATCTCCACACTGATTTCCACAGTGGTGTCACCAGTCTGCATTCCCAGCAGCAGCGAAGAAGAGTTCCTATTTCTCCATAGCCTCACCAGCATTTGTTATTGGTTGATTTCTTAACGATAGCTATTCTTAATGGGGTAAGATGGAATCTTAAAGTTGTTTTAATTTGTGTTTCTCGAATGACAAATGATGTTGAACATTTTCTTATGTATTTATTTGCCATTTGTATTTCTTTATCTGAGAAGTATGTATTCATCTCAGATGCCCATTTTTGGATTGGGTCTTTGAATTTGGGGAGGTTGATGTTTTTTTAATTCTCTATATGTTTTAGATAGAAGACCTTTGTCTGAGGGATGACCAGCTAAAAGTTTTTCCCAATTTGTGGGCATTCTTTTTACTTTGCTGGTTATTTCTTTAGTTGTGCAAAAACTTTTTAGTAATATGAGGTCCCAGTTGTTGATTCTTTGAAGTATTTCATGTGCAGTTTGGTTTTCGTTCATGAACTCTCTACTTACCCCTATATCTTCAAGGTTTTTACCTACTTTTTCTTCCAATAGATTTAGTGTTTCTATTTTAATATTGAGATTTGTGATCCATTTTGACTTGAGTTTGGTGCATGGTGATGGACTTGGGTCTATTTTCAGTCTTTGGCAAGAGGCAAGCCAATTTCTCCAGCACCGTTTATTAAAGAGGCTATTGTTCTTCCAGTGAGCTTGTTTGACCCCTTTGTGAGACCATACTAATAAGTGAAATAAAGCAGACCTGTGTGTGTAAGCAATGTATTGTCTCACTAGTATAAGAACCTGAAAGAGTGAATAAAAACTAGGAGATATGATAAACATGGTGAAATGAAAGGAAACTGCTCAAAAGTAAAGAGCAACTGGGATGAGGGAAAAGAGAAACAAAAGAAGGGTAAAATTATGTATATATGTATATACAGGATAGCTAACATAGCTGTACTACTGACTTCTATCACTTTATTGAAAAGAACGGTTAATGATTAATTATTTTGATCAATCTTGTATGTCTCTATTTGTTTTCCTGAGAAACCACTTTGAAGTTATCAATATGTAATACAACAACCATTGTTAATTCCCTGTCACCTTGTATGTAGTTCAGTATTGCTTGTACTTTTCTTGTGCTACTTTGTATTTGTATTTACTTCTAAAATAAAAAAAAGGAATCAATCTAAAAAGAAAATAATTTCATGACTGTGTACTTAAAAATAGAATGATTGCTACCATTCAGGATTATCATAAGTGGTTAAAGTGCAAACGTAAGTGGTTAAAGCTGGCAGAATGTTATATCTAATTTTGAATGACTGATAGTTATGTACGGTAATTGGCACCATAATATCTGTATTGCTCATCGTTTAGGTGAGTATCTAACCATATCTCTTTAATCAACAGCACAGATGTTTGAGATTTTATCTGTATATGAAGCACAGACCAATCCAGTCACAGAACTTTGAAACTCTTGAGAACTTCTGTATTTGTTTTGTACAGCTGCCAACAAAGTACTAGCGATTTGAACATCTCCATCTTTTCTTGTGCGTTTCCTTTGTGTTTTAATTGTGGATTTCTTTTAGTACATAAAAGGGTACCAGTGAAACTGGGCTAAGGTTCACCAAAGTGACTCTTTTTTGTTAATTATCTCTTTAAAGATCTTGTCTCCAAATGCAGTAATTTTGGAGTTAATACTTCATATGAATCTTTTTCTTTTTTTGTTTTTTTCTTTTTCTGGCACCAGGAATTGAACCCACGACCTTGTGCTTGCCAGGCAGGCACTGTGCCGCTGAGCTAAATCCCCAGCCCCCTTCATATGAATCTTGAAGTGGACCTCATCCATCCCACTGAACTATTCCTTCATTCTTCCTGTGTTAAGTAATATTAGGAAAAAAAACCATAGCATTTTAAAAAAAAATTTTACAAATCCACAAAATACCTGAGCTGTATTACTGATTTAATTCTTTTGTCTTTAGAAAGAAGCAGTTATTTAAATAATGCTTTATTGCCTTTTATAAAACTGGTATTAAAACCATTTTCATAAAGTTATCAAATTTCCTTTAATAATAAAGTATAAATAATATTTCCTAAAATTTATACTCTAGCAAAATGTCCATCTACTTATGATGATAAAGGACTGAAAATATATCCTCTTTTTGTTCTGGCTTCCAGAACTACATATCCATACACATACAAACCAAATCTGTGCAGTATAAAATATAGCTCTGAGATAAATTTTATTCTTGCAACAATTTTCTGCTTTTTTCTAAAACTGGTTATGCTGTGGTTTCTTTTATTTGATTTGTTCATGTAAATATTCTATTTATCATATTTTGATAACTGTTCAAATCATAATAATTAAAGACTTCTCCATTATTTTTATTCTTAGTACTGACTATGCTGCTGCAAAAATGATAAAAGGTTAAAGGCATCAAAGAACTAAGAGTCAGTAAGGTAAAAACATGGAAAAAATATCTGAAAAGGAGAACTGAATAGGCGCTTGGGAAATAGATGTATCAGATTTATTTGCATACATCTCAGTAGAAAATGAAACATTATTGTTAGATAAATTATCTTTATTGCTTTATAAATAATATCACATAGAATAACTGCAAATTAAAAGCTATGCTTCTACTACATGCTATACTTTAAAACATTGTTTATAATTCCTTTCAGCTTTAACAAACACAAATTATCTACTATTGTAAATATTAAACATCTCTTACATTCCATTACAAAGTCATTATAAATCTAATGTTAATGTTACTTCTTTAGATTTTAAACTTCTTTAAAAACATCTTTTCCTGTCCCTAGAAAAGCTGGTACGGTGCTTGGCGGTTGATGTCATGTATCTCTGCAGCTGGTGGCCGCTATTACCAGTTAGCACGAGATTAAGAATTAAAGGCTCATACATGAACCTCCCTAGTGCTATGTCCACAGTCTTCAATCTTAATTCTGCACTTAGAATCTTTGATTCTTCCATTTTGCAGACATGTGTCCAGAGCCAAAGGAGGAGGTGATGATAGTTGGCAAAGAGATCAGAGCAAGTCATTTCTATCGTCACTAAAGACCTCACAGTGTAAGGTCTGTGACCTGCTGACAGGTCCATAACACTCTGATTTCTCCCTGAAGGGAGAAACACAACACTAACGACAGTGTTTCCTCCAGAGTGAGGGACTAGGATTCTTTGGGCTTACTCTAAGTTTCACACAAGCATAAAGAAACTTTATAACTTTATAAATATTTTTTGGCTTGTATTTGTGTGTGTTCTTATAAAAAAGATGAAAGAAACTTGAAGCTGGTTTTGAAAGGACAGTACTGTTCAGTGTTTATGATGTGATGAATGTAGGAAGATGAATAAAGAACAGGATCGAGGTTAAATAATGACTATAATAACTATTGTTTATTTGGGTAGTGTAGGTCAGGCTCGGTGTCAATGTTTTACATATGCCGTCTCACTACCCCTTTAGATTTAGGTCTACAAGAACCTGGGAACGGGGTGAGTGCTTCACCCTCAGCTGTACTGTTAGGTGGAGAATGGATCTCCTGAAGTATAGAGCCTAAAGCTCTCATATTCCCAAAGCTGAGACCATTGACTTTTACTTTATTCTAACCACTGCTAAATAGGGAGCAAAATGGCCCACTGTTAGATTTACAATTTTAAAAGCATGATGTGTACCTGTTTAATATTTTGTTTCTATTCCACTTTTCCTGAATGATTTGAGAGGACATAGGGTACCTCAATTCACTTATATTTCCTGCCTTCAGTATTTCTCTAATTTATTATTTCCTGCTTGAACCTACATGTGTTATTTCCTTTTACTGCTTAAATCAAGAGTAAAAGTTCATATCAACTCAAAGAATATAGAAAATTTATTTCATTCAGGCACTTTTGAAGGTGCTGAATTTGTAGGAGAGAAAAATGCACATAAAAATTTCTGTGTGCATAGAAACTAGATAATGAGAAATTAAATAAATAAAATAAATATACCTTTATGCTGGAAATGTTAAATCCTAAGAAATGAAATAGAATTGGGGAACGATGGTGTGTTTAGGAAAAGTTTTATGGAAAAAGAACATTTTAGACAGCAGTTGCAGAAAATGAGGAAACCTTCCAACAAACACAAAAGTCTGAAGGAAAAGCATGGTAGGTCTCTTTCAGAATCTCCTCAGGGCCAGTATGGCTGGAAAAGAATGAGCCAATGAAGGAGTAAAACCAGAGGAAGGAGGACTTTGTGGGTCATCATAAAGACTGAAGTCATTGCAGAGTTTTGAGAGTGAAGTGAACAAACCTGATACATAAATGATAGAATTATTCTAACTTCAGTGTTATCACTCAGTGGACCAGACCAAGGAGAGCCGGCCAGCAGAGCTCAGGAGAAGAGCTAGAGTGATGGCCCAGAGAGAGAGGATGGTAGAGGCTTGAAAAATGTAATACAGGTCAGATGGAGTGAAAAATGAGCTGTCTGAGAAAATTTTGAAGACAGGATCAACAGGATTTGTTTGTAGATCAGATTAGGTGGGAAAGAGAAATTGAGAAAAATTTATAGGTTTACAAAATGTGAGACATAACTGGATGAGTGACTTTAGAGCTAAAGTGGGGAAGTCAGGGGCTTGTGAAGTTTGAGATGGTGCTGGACAGGTAGGTGTGCTATACACGTGGTGAGTTAATTTCCCAAGAGAAGTCTGGAAGCTGTCAGAATGTAAATGACTTTGATTTAGAAAATAATTTTTTGTGCCTGCTGAAGAATAAAAACATGTTTATTCAGAATATTTATTCAGAACCTATTACAAATTTCAAAATGATGACAGTAGAACACAAGATAGGACCTTTCCAAGTACAGGAATGTATGTATACACCTCATTCAAACTTTGGCCCTGATCTGAGACTCTAACTCCAAGTGTGAGCAGCCAGAGAGGAACGTGAGTGGAAGGAGGGAAGAAAGGAAGTCAGAAATAATAGTAAAATTTTTCATACAGGGTTATGATGATTCTTTAGTGTTCAGGCTCAGCCAAAGGAGTGCTGCTGCCAATGCTAGCTCAGTTTCCATCAGAACTTGGCTTGTGGCATCATGTGTTGATTTGCAACTCAGAATATCTCTATCAATCTAACCTTAAACTTTAAAATCACCTCTAGCAGTAAATGATAGTTTTCAGTTTATTGCATAAGCTTTGTTAAAAGAATATAAGTAGAAGAAGAAAAATCCATTTGTCAGTGCAAGTGCCACCTTGGCGCACACTGAGGGAACAGAAATCAGAAGTGGAAAGAGTCAGGATGTAAGAGCTAATGTAGTTTCCTAACTGCTCAGTCTGAGTACAAAGCAGCTGAATAGAACCTGGCTCACTGTAGCAGAGTAGTGAGGCCAAACTACCTACAGCAAGACAAAAAAATTCAGCAATAAAGAATGAATCTCTTTCTTACCATATGACATAAAAGTACTTTGAGTGCTGGGTCTCTTAGCAGGTTACACAGCTACAAAATCATTCAAATCTTACCAAAATCATTCAAGTCTATGGAGGTCTGTATTTGGGAGCCAGCTAAAAGTAAGTGACTGACCTTTATTGAAGAGAAATAGAATCTCCTCACTCTGTACTCTCCTTGGAGTCCTAAGTGATTTCGGGTCATGACCTACATTCAGTAGACCGTGAATGTGTGCAAATGACCTATTCAGAGAGTGAAGAGGGAGTTGTAACACGTCCCATAAAAGATATCCTGTGTGTCCTCCGTTGTGCCAGCTCCTCCCTGGCTTATCCAGAGATTGCTTAAATCTGCACATCTTACTGCTTCAGGTTCAAAATGCCCACGGGACAGAGGCGGATGTGATCGAGAAAATACTTCTTTTCCTCTGTGTTTGAGCATTTTGGAGTGATGAGGGGTGCGAATAAGTATGTAAAAGAAGAACAGGAAAGGCAAGTTTATTATTAACATGTCCGACACTATTGTCAGCATCCCTTCATTACGTTTAATTCTTATTGGTACATGTTTGCAGTACATAATGATCACATTCATCCTGAGGAGCCGGTCCATGTACATAACATATATGAATTATTTTCCCGTTCCCTGACCCTCCCCTTCCTCCTCCCTCCTTGGTAGATTAATGTGGGTTAAGAGGAGTTAACATAGTCCCGTGGTGGGTTGTAACTTTGCAAATAAGAGCTGCTGTTTTTCTGGAAATATAACCTAAGAAGTAGATATGGCCTTGACCTCAGCAAAAAGAGTTGGCATTTGGGTAGAATTTTACTCTGTGTTCTTTGAAGGGAGATTACAAAGGGCTCTGTGTAGACATCTGATAGAACATGACTATCAGCTCTTCATTAAATGAAACTGATTTGGATGATTGGCTAATGTATTCCCTCTTTTATCCTAGGTACTGGAAAGATGCTTTTTCAATGTCTTTTTAGATTCAAAGCTGGTGGATAAATATCCTTTGTTGAGCTACTACTTCATACCTATAAGACACTTTGTAAATACCATAACATTCCACCTTGTAACTCCTCTATGAGAAACCTGTTATTTCCCCCCATTTCATAGATAATAAATTAAATGTCACAGAGAAATATAAGATGGCACCTTTGTTCAATTACCAAGGGAGGTTTTTTGCTGTTTCCTTGTTTTGGTGCTGGGGATTGAACCTAGGTTCTACCACTGAACTACACCAGTAACTCCAGGAAATTTTGGTAGAATTAACTGTTGCTTGGTTGATTGTGTTGAGACTTCTTTCACTCAAAAGGCAATTTCAGAGTTTATATAAATTTCTTTGGTTTTTAAACAAAATTCATAAGTTCTGGTATTGGAATTCAAGCCCACCACTGCTGGAATATGCTCCTTCCCTTCATGGCTCAAATAATTTGACCCTTTTTATAGGATATAGGAATCCAGGAGGTTTTATGAAACAGTGCTCATTTTCAACATTTTAAGACAGTTTGTCTACTATTTTTCAATAGGCAAGATAGAATCCTATCATGTATGACACTAAGCATTTAGTTTCTCTTTAATGTGAATGGGTAGCATTTCTATCTCTTTGTTAATCTTTCTCTTGATACTTTCCTTGAGGTTATGGCATGTATTGCTTGTTCATTCCATTAAGGATTCATAAAGGAAGTTTAAAAATGGAGTCTATTCATAGTTCATAGCTCTGACACAACTGCTAGACCTCTGTAAGGTTTTAGAGTTTAGAATATGATCATGTATACATGCTCTGCATTTTTAAAACTTGTATTAAATTATTTTAGAAGCTGTTTTGAGAAAGCAGATAATTAAGACCAGCATTTTTGGGTAATTTGAAAGTAGTGCTAGTGGAAAGATTGGTACACTGAGCATAGTATGCTCATAACTACATCTATTATATCTTTCACAGAGTTGTCTTGCCAAAGGAGATACTGCAGTAATGCAGCAATGCACTTAACAAGGAACCTAGCGTTCCAGAATTTTCTCCATGCCTAATATCTAGCAAGATTAAATATACTATGAATTTAAGATATTCTCAATACAGGAAAAAAAATATACGTGTATTTTGGTGGTAGAGAACATTTATGAGATTTTAAAAATATAAAGATATTTATATACTATTAGGATTGGTTTAACAGGACTAGCTAATTAAGACATATTACAAAACTCTAGCTAATCAGCATGGATATTCTCACCGTTTTAACACGATTTGATAGCTGTATTTTTCTCATTTGTTTTTAGGCTAAATCATCTTGTCAGGTCTGATAAGACAGAATTAATGGTTACCTTTCAAAGTGGCATTGGACTTGCTGTATGGTTTAAACTTTGTCACATTCTCTCCTGACCTCCATGTCCTTCCTCTGCATTCTTTTTTCTGGATAGATTTTTTTTTGCAGCAGTGCTGGCTTGAAAATAAGTAGGAACTGAAAGATTAACCAACACATAAGAAGCTTAGAAGCACTCATAATAATAAATTGCTTAAAAGTAAACAGCATAGCTTTATGTGGTTTAAAGGCACATAACCACCTTCTATTGGGACCTTCTTAATTGCAGTCAATCTTTAGTGCTCTCCAGTCTAATACAGAATTCTACTTACTGGCAGGTAGCATGAGAGATCATGACATGTAGTAATTTACCTCTTGATGAGGGATATACTTGAATCAGGTTTCTACCGGGGCTCATGTGCTTGAGCTTAGCTTAGAATCAGGAAATCACGCATTATTCCTTTTTTCTTTCTCAAAATACTATCAGCTCTCCACAGTAGCCATAATTGCTGTCCATATATCAGAAGGGGAAATTATAGGAAGCATATTTTGTATTATTTGTGGGTTCGTGAAGACCTTCATATAACTAAAATGATGACTAGTTTTTAAGCAACTATTCTGCCTAGAATCTCACATAGTTTTTAGGGGTATATAAAAATACAGGTTAGTTGCTCTAGGTAGTTTTATACTCTCTATATTTCATATAAATTAATATGAACTTCATAGAAATGAATACAACCACATAGTTACACATTAGCAAGAGGTGCCATTATATCTACTTAATGCATTAATGTTTAGGAATAAAATAAAAATATTATAATTGAGATATGATTATTATGGAGAACTTCCCAGAGGAGGTGACCTTTAAAACAAACCAATTCTGCATGAACATGTAATAGTACTTACTATACAAAGTGGACTTTTATGCAAGGATAGCCTCTATAGTAGATGAAATGATCACTAAACTCAGAAATCTATATAATTTCAAAGACAAGGGCAGCCTTTTTACTAGTGCCTGAATTTCCCCTAATGGTTAGAACAGTTCTTGACTTCAAGCATTTGCTATCTGTTAAAAGCACCTGTCTTCTGTAGGCAGCACAATACTAATGCTGAATTGTGAATTCATCCTAAAGAGTAAGTTTTTTCATTTTTTATTGAAATATACACAGTTATTTTTTCTCATGATAAAGGGCAGATGAAATCTGACTTTTCTGAGGTATTATCCAGGTGAAATCTATTATTGAGAGGTACAGATATAGGAAAGATTTATTTAACCATGTTTTCAATCTTAACCATGTTTTGTCTGTGGCCTCAGTATTCCAAGTTATTTGGGGGTCATTATAATTGAATATAGGGTGATGAAATGTGGAGCAGATGACTTCTGTTTGTTTTTAAAGACTAAAATGCTGTTGTCTTGTTTCTATGCTGTAAAAATCCAAAACAATGATTGAGAAGTTATGATCAATACAGTGAATGTTTAAATTTTTAAAATTATAACAATAAAAATCATATTGCCATTAATCTCCCTCAAAATACTCTCCGTTGGCTGGAACATACTTATCCCACTGTTCTGTCACTTTCTGAAGGAGTTCTGGAAGTCCTCTTTCACGTGTGTCTTAAATTGCATTGCCTAGGCTGTTTGGATGCCCTCAACTGATACAAAATGTTTACCTTTCATGGTCCTTTGACTTTGTAGATGAGCCAGCAATTTCATGGTGCCAGGTTCAATGAATAAGGTGGGTAATGGCACACCGTAATGTTTTTAAGAGCCTGCCTTTCTGGTGTGTGGCAGTTGGAAGCAACATTCACTGTACTTTTGATCACATCTTATAAAAACACTCATGAACGAGGACTTCCAGAATTACTTCAGCAAGTGCCAAGAATGATGAGAGATGTGTGTTTGAAGTGAGGGAGTATATTTTGAAGGGGATTAACAGAGTGTGTCTCTCACTGTATTTTTAAAAAATTTAACGTACAGTATTCTTTGTTCAGCTCTTGTTTTGCACTTTCTTAACCTTTATGTTGTACAAAGAAAATTTTTCATGAAACTTGTCTTTGTCAATACCATAGCCATAGATCTTAGTGAGATAAGGATAAGGTCTGAGCACAGGGAGAAAATTTTGAAACTGCATATACACCAGGATCCTATAGACAGAGTACATGTCTTAGTTACTTTTCTCTCCTTGCTAAGACAAAATACCTGACACCCAGCAATAAGAAAGGAAAGATTTATTTAGCTCACAGTTTGTGGGGCTTTCAGTCCATGATCAACTGCCTCTGAGGCAGAGTGGCACATGGCAGAATACAACAGTTCATGAAAGCAGAAAAATAGCAACAGCAACAAGAGCACAAGGGAGGAGCAGCAGGGTGGGAGCAAGCCTCTTTCCCTCCATTATATTGTATGCAGGCTGCCTGCCCCAGGGAGGATGTAGCGCTCACACCCATAGTCCCAACATTGGGCCATGAATCAGTCACAAACTCTAGAAGTCCACCCTCATGACTGCATGAGGCTTTGGGGGACATCTACACACAAACCATAACAGTACCTATCAAATCTTGGATAAAGGAGTTCTTGCACCTTTTGCAAAAGACCTTGTATTTGTTTTGAACTGATCGTATTGTTAAAAAATCTCTGGAAGAGTTTTTTAGAGTAGCTGTTAAACCAAGACTTTACAGAATGCTTAGGACTTTTCAGGTTTGGTAGCTGGAGTTTTGTAGTGCTATAAAGATCTAAAGTAGCATTATGGAACTACGGTGTGCATGGCGGATCCTGTAGAAGGCTTTACTCCCACTCTTGTTTCACTATGCAAAATTTACCTTCCATTCCTAGAAGAATAAAACTGGACCCACTTGTACATCTTGAAGAACGACTGTGTGGCATAAAGTGCTAGTCTTTTGCCAAATTAGTTTTATTCCCTTTCTTATGTAATTTATAATCTAAAAAGAAAACTAAACTCTATCAGTCTGGTTGTTTGTTTATTCATATTTAATGAGTTAAGATTAATAAAAAATGCAAACTTCCACATCTTTATTTTCAGGTTGGGACATTACAATACTTGCCTATTGTTAAGGGAAAATTCAATAAGCACTTTCTAATATACTTCTAGCAGAGAAACTGAAAGAATTTTGGAAAAATTGTATGTTATTTGCTTTACTGGTCAGACTTACCAACAGTGATTATATTTTTTTTCCACCCTGCAGATGTACATCCAGACAACAACACTTACTGTCTCCATGAGTTTAAGTGCTTCAGTGTCTCTGGGGATGCTCTATATGCCCAAGGTTTATATTATAATTTTTCATCCAGAGCAGAATGTTCAAAAACGCAAGAGGAGCTTCAAGGCTGTGGTGACGGCTGCCACCATGCAAAGCAAACTCATCCAAAAAGGAAATGACAGACCAAATGGCGAAGTGAAAAGTGAACTCTGTGAGAGTCTTGAAACCAACAGTAAGTCATCTGTAGACTTTCAGATGGTCAAGAGCGGGAGCACTTCCTAATAGATGTACGTTAAACATTCTTCTACTAGTCTTGGGGAATGTGCTACATGGTTCTAGAAGCAAAATGATACTAACACACCATGATACGGTCACAGTAGTCAGAACCATTGGGCAAGATCCAAATCATTGCAAGATGAATGCACGCATTACATCTCCCTCACAGAACATGGCACTTAGGTCTTCCTTTTGCGGCACTGGAGAGCTTCAGGTTTGGAAATACCTTTCATTTATAAAATTTTATTTTATCAATTAGGAGCCATTCTCCATGTATTTATTTACTATTGACTTCTACTTATAATTGTAATAACTTATTAATATTTATGGATCATGCTATTACAGCTCTTACACAAATAAATGATGCACTATTTGGGTTTTTAGAAAAATGGGAGAACTAGCTAGCCACATGTTTAGTAAAGTCACAGTAAGTCTTCTTTGGCCCAAATATTTCTTTTCTTTTAGTTTTCTTTCTTGAGTATGTTAAGATATTTAGAACTCTGCTTTGAAAGCCTCATGACCCTGAAAAGAGAATCCCTCCCACAACCAATACCTTGTTTCTTTTTCCTCACCTTTTCTCTGGTGTCCACCCTAGAAGTAGGGCATGGTAACACTGACACCCAGACTAACCCAGTAGGATTTAAATGATCTATGAAAGGCCATATTGGTATTTATGAAAGAATAGCAAATATGTTGAAGATTTGTTTTATAAAATACCAGAAATCTGAGTATATAAAACATTACAAATTTTATATTATTTGTTTCTGTAGATGGAACAAAAAGAAATATCTCAAAGCTAGGATTTTTACAGTAGAGTGACTTTCAGTGTTTTGAGATACAATATAGGTATCTGACAAATATAGAACACTGTAGAAATACTGTCTTTATACGGGCTGGGGATTTAGCTCAGCAGCACAGCACCTGCCTGGCAAGTGAAAGGTCTTGAGTTCAGTTGCTGGTACCGGAAAAAACACCCCCCACCAAAAAAAGAAATACTGTCTTTGTCTCAGAATTCTTCACTAGGTTTTATCCTCTACTCATGCTCTTAATGTAACATTAAAAGACTAACAATTCATTTGATTTGGTTTAATTACTATAGCAACTCATAGTTTTCCCTGAATTCATAAAAGCTTCCCTTGTGCTAATATTTCTAGGTACCCAGTACCTAGTCTACTGCCTTGCAGATAGAACTAACCTCAGAAATCTAACATTGCTTAATTAGAGTTATTGACTTCAGTTACTGCCAGACTGGAATCACTGGCCACGTTGGCTCTGGTATGACGACCCTCAGATCAGTGATCCCAAAGCCAGTCATTTATAAACAAAGGAAACTTACAAGAACTCACACCTTCCACTGTGTACCTTTCTACCAGCATACAGCCCTGAGAACCTGCAGAAGGCACACTAAGGGTGTGTTTTAGTGACAAACTGTTATAATCATCTCTCATTATAGGTAAGCAATTTACTAATCATGGACCTATTTTGGCTCTTAGTAGAAATGAATTATATACTGTTCAAAGCATCAGAGAAGAATGGCAGTGTTTTGAGGGCAAATTTTGGTCTATTTTCTACCTTGGAAGCATCAGTACAGCAAGCTAAAGCCTATGGTAGGATTCCAATAAACTAATGTTGGCAATGACACATTTTGAACACCGGCACTTCTCAGTGTGATTCACCATTCTATTATACGTGTATTTTAGTAACAATCCAAAAATTTTATACAATATGGCTGCAAATGGATCTACTGAACTTACAGTGAAATAAATCCCACTCATCCTAATGTCACAGATGGAAAAGGGTGGAGAAAAAGCTAATAACCCCTTTCACCGTTTAAAGAACAAATAATAACCTTGGAAAGACAAATTTCCAGTGCTGTATTGATAAGGACTAACCTCATATTTTTGAAGTAAGACTCAAGCCTTTCCCATTTTCTTTCCATCACTTTCTGTTGATGTTGAAATGGAAATTATATAGCATGCATGCATTTCTCTATTTTCTGTAAAATAAAAATGAAAGATATCAAACATGAGGATTGGTCAGAGGGTAAGTCTATAATATTCGAGAGGAGTTACAGGCTTGCTTTGGAAGGCAAAATGAAGTTGAAAAGATGAATCAAGATAGTGTCAGTTACTGCTAAGTGAAAGTTAAACTGTACTTGGATATTTTAGTATGTTTATCTTGTACAGGAATAGTTTGGGTTTCAATAAATCTGATGCAGATAAAGTGATAAGAATTTATACATTAAAGAGAGACTGTGTGAGATATTCACACATGTTTACACAATCCCACTCCCAAGTCCCTACTGTTTTCCTTTGCTTACTTATATGGCTGCCCTATGATGAAAAGACAGATTTGTATTCTTTACAAACAGAGCTTATATCTCTGTGTGTGAAAGTCCAGGGAAGATTCTGACACATGTGTCATAGACTCTTTTGTGTTCATGTTACCTTTAATACATGTATCAGTGTTTTCAAATTAGTAAAGAACTTTCTGAAATCACAAGCTCTCTAAAAAGAGTGTCTATGTGATTAATAGCTTAAATATGATATTTCTTCCCCAAACATGTATACTAGATCTTTGAAAATATATTTAAATATTGGGGGGCTTTTGCCATCAAGTTGTGTGAAAGAAGCAATTTACCTTTTCAAATTTATAACACTTACTTTTAAAATGTGTAGAGTATATTCTCAGTAAATTTGGGGCTGGTTAATGCAGTGGAACAGTAGCCATGTTGCTGTGTTCTATTACTTCCTGCTGCCAGAATTTGGATAAATCACCATTATGAGGATGCAATAACAGTAACGTATAATACAGGCTTTTCCAGACTATAAATCCATCACAATGTAAATGTTACACCATCATTACTACTTTAAGAAGTTAGACAGGTCTGTAGCTAATAGAAAAGAACATTTCAGAATTCAGAAACTATTGTTTTAGTATTTCTTTCTTTTCTGTTCTAATAAATGGAAGATTTTAACAATTATGGCTATCATCCCATTGTTGAGATTTTTCTTCCTGAACAAATAGCTGTGTATCTACATATACACACAATGCTTTTCTTTGCTCTACACTATCAGGCCATGGTCGTGGAGCTCTACAGTATGAGATTCAACCCCACCACCAAGTTCAGAAAACTTACCTTGAATATGACTCATTAATGCCAGGAATTCTAATCGTAAGGCTTCAAAACCTGCATGGAATACATATAAGTAGTGTGAAGTTGCAAAGCAAATCAGTTTGCTAAATTTGCAAATTACTACATTTTACATGAGAAAAGATACTGTGGCTTCAGAACAGCATGAGAAGGGAGTGAGAGATAAAGTTGGGATATATGAATTTTGCCAATTGTGCCCAATTAACCAATACTGTATGTGGTTTTTTCTTAAGCTATGTTCATGAATAAGTCATGACAACAGCTGCCGCTGGAGGTGGAGCTGCTTTCTCTAGCTTATGAACATGGTGTAGTAGGCACACACACAAAATTCATTGTTGCTATATTTAAAAATTGATTTTCAAGTAAGCTTATTATTTACCACTGTAAGCATCTTCTCTATTCGTTTATCTGTATATCTTGAATTTGTTTCATTCTGCGGTATTATTGAAATAAAGATTTATGCAGGATATTTACCATTCAGTTCATAGTTTATAACTATTTTCATATCAAGTAAATAACCTGTTTGCAGAACTTTTTCTTTTTCTAACCAGTGGAGAAATTAATATTATTCTGTGTGAATGATGGACTCATTTATCAATAGAACTCTACCATCTTACTTTATGGAGATCACTTTTAATAGTTCGAAAAACCGAAGCACAAAGCTTTGATTTGCTAAAGAGAGAGCTTGCAAAGTGAGAATGACCCTAAGACATGGTCTGATCCAAACCACCATATGAGGAGTGTTTCCAGGGTAGCATCCTATTTAAGGTCTTTTTGGCTCTTTTTCTTCCCTTTCAACCATGATCTTGCCTGTTACCATCTCAGTCTGATACATATTAACTACAGTTTTAGATAATGATGACAATGCTGAACAGTGCAGGAAGCTGAAGGACTCTTAATGGTCATTTTTCTAATTCAATGTAATTTTTTTTGCATCTCATCTACAAAGATTATATGGAAGTCAAAAACAGTTATAGAGTACAGACTTTATATTCTTAGATAAAATTTCATAGAGGGAAGTTCACAAAAGTAAACAAACAAAAATAAATCTTTTGTTTCTTTTAACACCAAACATGGGCAACAAATACCTTACATTTTGGAAAGGCTGGATAGAAAACTTAGATTCTACATTTTTTTCTGCCAGAATACAGCTGTTTCACTCACAAGTATACCCTGCCTACACCTTTGCACACAGCCAGTGCCACAGGCTTTTGACTCTGATGAAACAGAGGCCCAGGGACCTTTAATTCATTTGGTAGATAATAGAATATAACAATATTGATGTTAAGTCTCCTTCCTTTCTACTGTGCCACAATAATAACCTAAAAGTGTGAGAAATATGGATAAAATAGTCGATGTGCTGTATATTTTTGGCATGTATTTTATAATACATGTAAAATGATTACATACCTGTAATTATGAGTTCTGTGTGCTATCTGTATTAATTTTAGTGACTGTAAGCTCTATACAAACTTGATTTTTTGAAGAATGTCCATGGTTGTTATCAGTGTTGCATACCACTAAGGATGAGTCTTTTAATTATTTGAAAGAAAAAGCTTGGGCTAGGGATATAGCTCAGTGGCACAGTGCCTGCCTGGTAAGTGTGAGGTCATGAGTTCAATTCCTGGTACCAAAAAAAAAAAAAAGAAAAACTTCAAAGAAAAAGCTTTATAATTCCTAGTCTTATTCAATGTTTAATAACTACATTATTGTCCAAAACAGTGTTTTCTCCTGATTAGTTTTTGTATTGAAATATTGAAGTAGATATATGTGTGGTTTTATAAATATTGTTATTCATTTGAATTTGGGGGTACAGATTATTTCATTATATTATTCAAAAATGATAAGGAATTACTTATATTTAAATTAATGTTCTGTGAATGTGTAAGTGTGAATGTATACTTGACACTGAATATTTTGTTTTCATATCTCTAATATTGTTAAAATAACAAGGTTTATTGCACAGTAAGTTGCTAACAGAACTATTAAATATTCATTTATTTCTTTAAGTATTTGTTTTTTAAATTTCTCCATTGTATATTTAGACAAAACCAAAATAGACCATAAATATGTGGTATTAACAAAACACATGCTTCATTGCTTACAAATATATTTTGCACTTGATATTTTGCCATGTTGACATCTAGATACTAAAATAATTGTTTAGTTTTAAATGGAAGATACATTCATATTCCAGGTATATCAATTTATAATTAGGTCTTTTTGGGGCATTAGACCAGAATTAAAGATTGAGGCCTTCGGCTTACATGGGAAAAATTTTCTTCCTATATTTTGTGCTTCTGCTCCTTTAGTTTATATATATGGGAATCTCTGTTAGCAATATTCACACTTAAAAGGAATTTCATCTAACCATTAAAAATTAGCATGCTTACATTTTTAGTTTTCCAGTAAATATACATGCAATGTATGTGAGACTATTGGTTTTTACAGATTAAATTTGCCTCTTCATTTTTATCTCAGTGACCACTGAATTCTTATAGACTGGTTTGAAAATAATCAGTACCTGTTGTAAAAGCTGAATATCACATATCAATCAGTCATTACAAGATTTCAAATTACATTAACATGTTATTTATTATTATATGCCTTTAATTTCTCCTAATTTCTCTTAACAGCCTCCTCTACCAAGACAACATATATCAGCTATAGCAATCATTCAATATGAAACAGGGAAATGATACACTCTGAAGAAACGTGATGTGTGATTCTCAACAATGAACACAAGACAGCGAATACTCACTCCTGGAGATCTCTGTAGACTACAATCAATCCTATCAATAGTCAGTCTTGTAAAGAACAAAAATTAACCACAAGCCAAAAGTACTAATTACAAGGAGTGAAGAAAACCCGTTTATACAATACAACCAATGAGTGTCAAGCTAAAGTATTGCTTACTCATGAGCAGTTAAAAAAATCACAAAAGGAAAACTAATGTTAGCTTGTGAAAAAAAATGCTGTTGAAATAAACCATGTCTGATGTTATTCTTGTAAGTATTTTTCTGTGATTGTGAGAACTCCCGTTCCTGTCCCACCTTGTTCAACTTGTATAAGACACTGAGTCTGTTTCTTGTAATGGCTGACCGGATTGAAGCCCTGGGTTGTGCTAAAAATAAATGCAATGATTGACGCATGCAATTTTTATACAAATAATTTATTTCTAATAATAAAGGAATGTTTTGCAAACGTTGAGAGTTGTTTCGTTCCAGTTTTAAAGTGAGGGAAAATTCTTTTCAGTTGACACTTCTGCTGTTATTTAGCTCCTTCCTGGGTTTCGAGGAATTACCATCTCCTTAAGAAATGTGTTTTTGTACATTTGTGTGTATCGAGGGCAATTGGCTTTTATTCATATATAAAAAGACACTATTTGTGTAAGATTCTATGTATATTTCCAGTTGTTTTTGTAATAGCTTTTCACAATAACTGCTTCTTTTCTGAAGAATAAAGGAAAAGTTTGAGGTACATTGCTTCAGGTTAATATAATTGACAAACAATGAGTTAGATGTTACTTCAGAGAATGTAATGTGAAAATGATCACATAAAAGGGTAGCAGTATTGCTGAAATTCTCCATTACATTTCTAATTCAACACTTCTACACAGAGAAATACACCCTGGTGTGTGGTGTTAACTTTTTCCCACCTGAGCCTTGTAGCCACTGAAATCATTGAAGTAATGGACCTTATCCAGGGCATTTTTTAAAGCATAGAATTAGCATATTTATTCCCTTGGCATCACTGAAGAATCCACAGCTCAGATAACATGTCAGTACTTTCTTATTTTCCGAATGAAAACATTCATTGGTTCATAGAACAGTATCATTAAAGAGAACGAAAACAGAGAGGCTGTGTCATACTAATAAACCACGCCAGAATGGGTCAAAAGAGCCTGTTAACGGCTTGGAAATCTGTTAGCATTTCTGTCTTGGGCTCCTCTATGTCTTACAGTCCTGGACATCCATCACATCAGTGAGTGTCTACAATCATTTTGTTAGTAAATGATCTCTCTACTGAGTTAGCTCGGACGGCCCATTGCACTTCTTATGGACATAAAGGCTCACCTGCGCTCTGTAACCTAGGTGTGAACAGTTACTTTATTTAATAAAGAAGGTTGACGGAGCACAGTGCAGGCTCCTTCCACATCGGGTAACCTTTGAGATTTCTACGAAGACAGACTGTGGCAAATAGAAGGAAATGCGTATTTATTGTAGTTTTGTTGAGTTTCTCCTAAACAATATTTGTTCTTTTAGGTAATATTTAAGTCAGAGTAAGGGTATTATTTTCAAGTTCTCAGATAGTCTGAATTACTGATAATTTGTGTAATCCTATAATCAGGATCCTAAGCCCACTTACTTCTAAGTGTGCCTTTCCAGATGAGAGTTAGACCAAGCAAAATAAACCCATAACTGGGTATTTGTTTCCTTGTACCATGTAGTTCAGTACCAATAACCACACAGAGAGGTAATTATAATTTTAACTTTTAAATTGACAGTTTTCTTCATATTCAAGATTGGGGGTGGTTTCTAACACTTTTTTACTTGATTTTAACTAAATCTCCATATGTTGAATTGAGAAAAATGTTTGACTTCACAAGTGTTGCATTTCATAGAGTAAAACTCATTATATTTTCATGTGTTTTTTGACTCTAATCAGGGTAAGTGGATGTGACAGGGTGATTATGAAAGCAAAGCTGGTGTTTAGGATAAATATGTGTTGTTTTCGTTATTATTACCTTTTAATTTTGTGATTTTTAGGAAGAAAAATTATATATATCAAGCATTAATTTTGACCTTTCAAAATTGTTCTACCTACTTTGAACTTACTAATGAGCTGTTTTAGTGTATTATTTTTGTAAATAATTGATACTTGTTTCGTGTTATACAAAATCTCATTTAACTCATAATGAGTTGAATAATAGTTCTTGTGGATTTGCATAATTGATCATCCTTTATAACACTATCTCAGTGGAAACACTCTGCTGATGAAAGGCCCACCATTCCAATCCAGTGTGAGGAAAACTCCCTCAAACTTTACAGTAGGAGATGGAAAATTCTGACCTCCACTATGGTGATTTTCTCAGGGATTTTGCTGAGGGCTCAAAAGTAGTCATATGACCCGGGACAAAGGTGGCATCCTGCGAGAAGGATTTAGCATGTGCTTGGTAGTGGTTCATAAGACTAATTCTTTAAAAGGAACTGCCTGTGTCCTATAGATAAGCAAATGCAAAGTTGCACAAAAAAATATAATATTATATTCTTTAGAATTGACCTTGTGTTTTATTCTGGACAGGAAATGTCACATCTAATCTCAACATGCCAGAAGGAATGCTAAAAATGTAGCCTAAGGTAATATTCAGCAAATGTCATTTGTGGACAATGAGAGATTTATTAGTGTGACCTTGGGCCAAATCTGACCTCAGTTAAAAAAAAAAGTTTATAATAGGTAATAATACTTAAAGATGTCTAAATCATGGTACTGGTAGTTGACCTGTCACAAACTAATTTTATTTTTAAGCAAAATTTCACAGGATGACCATTGCAACATGAATAGGAACTGAAAGATTAGCTTAATTTGTATTGTTTTATCAGAAGTTTTTATAGAGAACTTGATGTTTCAAATAAACAAGATATTACTCTTTTATTAAAATTACCATATTATACAAATTAACTAGGAGCAGAAATTTTTATCATTCATGAGTTATTCCTCCTTTAACTTAACATTCCATATTATTTACCGGTAGTCCTTGACAATCTAGAAATAATATTAATACTTTTCATAACTATATTAGCCAGCATTGATATTTTATTCAGTCACCAAGAAGAAGACAAGGAGTTTTAAAATTCTATTATGTAATCTTATGAATTTTTCTCATTTCATTAAATTGATATTCTTTAATATCAGTATATTAATCCATCTTCCAGAATGAAATGACCAAAAGGAAGATTGAGGTTGCATGAAAGAATGGCTCAGAAATAATACCGAAATATGAACCATTCTAATTTTATATAACAATCATTAGGGACACTGCTGTTTGCTTCTATAGTAGTCTCATCTAATGAATATAAGAATGAGGAAAATGACAGTGGTTGGAAGAAAAGATTTCTTTAAAAAGAAACTGCTACATCCATGAATTCTCAGAAACTCTAATTTCTGCTTAATAAGTGTCATATTTTAGGGGTAACAGAAAAAAATTAACAGCCCATAATTTAATTTGAAAATTATTTTCTATGTTCTCTATTACACTGTTTTTCCTTTTAAACTTTTAGTATCATAACATTTGGTTATATTGTAACCTGGGCAACCTTAATCTTTTAACTTAATTCTCCATCAGGCATTTAGAATATTTTCTCTGTTACACTCAGTCTATTATCAATATAAAGGACTATATCTTACACATATGCTTTGAAAAGAAAGACATGGAGAAAAGTTAATTTTATGAATTGACTGTTTTCTAGTTGTCTATCATGTAATTAGTTTGATAAAGCTAACTTTGACAAACAGCTTATTACAAAGTCACAAAGTGCCTGCATGAAGTGGAGCCTGTGAAAAGCCACGAAAGAGTGTTGTAGAGCTGAGATGAGAGGAAGGGTTGATATGATGTTGTAAATATGAACGACAGACGACCAGTGTAATGTTCTAGGTGGTAAAGTCGATTGCTTACTAGGTAATTATACACCATCAGTTCTATTCACTAGAATGTAAGATGGCTTTGAGAGTCAAGGAAAATATTACTGTTTAGGTATTATTTTGGAAAAATTAAAAACAACTCTTAAAGGCAAAATGAACAAGTAGAGGATTTTATTCAAATCATTACCTAATAAAGGAAAAAAATAAGATGTTAACACTAGTCCAAAGAATACTATTTTTGAGAAGCTAGTGTGTGTGTGTATATATATATAATTATTATATATGATTATATGTATAATTTATAAATAATATTGGGATAAATAGGAGGGGGTTAGATTCATAGCTCTCTTAGTGTCTTATGATATGATAAGCCATAAACATTGAGAATTTTTTCCATTCAACAGCCATTATTTGAATTTCTATTTTATAAAACTCTACTAATTAATCCCTTTGCCTAGAATTAAAAAAATAGTCGCATAGGTAGGAATTCACATGCATGTTGTACTAAGAGAATACCCATTAATGTATTTTGCTTGCTTTCAGATTTTGGTGAACTTCTCTGATAAAAGTGATACTTCACTGCTTTACTCCTTGTAAATTATGTGCATTACCTTCGATGTAGGGGAAAGAAACTCCAAAATGGGTAGGTACCTAGGATGAATTCCTGCTCTATAAAATTGAAGAATGAATTTTAGGAACAATGGAGGTTAAGAGCAGAGTATATTTGTTGAGAGCATACATTTATATTTATTCTGTCTAAGAGAGAGAGAGACAGAAGAGGCCCAAATGGGTTGCCAAGGAACCTACCGTTTTTAGGGATTTTTATAAGGGTCAATTAATGAGCTGAAGCAGTCCAAGGTGGGAAACATGGGAAATCACAAGGTGGGTGTGAGGTGGGACAAAACTATGGCCAGCCAATAAGATTACAAGTATAATTGCTCAGGTATAATTGATTAAATTGGGATCAAAGGGGAAGCGAGTCACATAACAAGTGAACATGAATATGGACAGGATCTTTCCCTATAGGGTGTTGGGTTAGTGACTCTTCCTGGCTTTCTCAAGGGGATAGAAACCTATTTAGAATATCAATCCCTGATGTCCATCCATAGGGAGGTATTATGGGTGTATTTGTTTCATCTTTTGTCTTGAGGACTGGCCCACAGCAGAAGTATCTGTCTCTCCCATAGTTGCAAGGTATCTGGTCTTCCCCACTGGCTACTTTGAAGACTTAGCCCTGTAGGACTGCCTATAATATTTCTATCTAACTCAGTTACCTACAACACACTGACAACATCTGAATCATAAACATACCTGAAATAATATGGAAATAATCCCAGTTAGTAATGATGGGGCTCTGGGATGAGACTTTATTTTGATTATTCTTTGCTAGCTCCACTCAGTATCTCCATTTTAGAGGGACGACTGTATAAAATGACATGGAGAACAGATGCGATGAATGCATAGTCGCATTTAGGTAGCAGATTCCTATTTGAGAGTTCCACAAATAATTTTTAAAAATTGGACCTCTTGTTGTCCTTGCATACTATCATTTTGTATTTTTCGCTCCCTTTTTTGTAGTACATTACCTGAAAGGAGGAAACTAGCTTTTCAAGAGAGTCCCGGAAGAAGACAAAAAATGGCTAACTTACTTTATCTCCACGAGTTTCTTCCATTTGTCACTGGCTATCAACCCATCCCCTTCCTGAAAGAGCCTCTCAAAAGAGCAGGAAGGAAGAAGCCTTCCCAGTGAAAGTGGAAAGGGAAAATAGCTCTGGTAAGGGAGCTCTGCATTTCCAGAAATATTCTGGAGTTTAATGCCCCTATCTACACCTCTTTTTTTTGCCTGGAACTCTTGTCTCTGGAGAGCACAGTAATAGTGAGTGTAGGGTTATGGATTCCCTGCATATAAGAACTTGTTTTCTGAATGATGTACTAGAAGATCTGGAGTGCATGCTTTGACATTTTTTACAATCTAAAGGTGAAAAGAGAGGCAGCCTGAACATGACAAAATGATGAAATAGATGAAATATGGTTTATTGGCTTTTTTGTTTCTGGGTTTTTTTTCCTCATAATGTTGTCCAACTTCTTTGTCCCTCTTCCCAATGATACCGAAGTGACCAATATCTTCAGAGTACACTCTAGGTACTGAGATCAATTTCTCCAACTTTCTATCTTCTGGCTCATAGGTACTTACTTTTGTTCCCATAACTCAACCAGAAATAACTTTTTATACTAAACATTCCTTCCTGCCAGCACACAGGTATCTCATGAAGGCATATCAAAACCTCCCAGGGGAAATGTTACAGCTGGATTTTCGGTAATAAATTATTTAATGAAAATATTATCATTCACGTTTTTTCAGAAACTAATGAGTATCTACTATGTTGTAGACATTTTGTAGGCCTTGAGAATTTAACAGTGGATAAGAAGACAATAATGAGATATCCCAGCCACCATGACATTTATATTTCTGCATAAGAGCAAATAAATATACAGATATAAACTGTGTTGCACAGTGATAAATGCTGAGAAAAATAATCAATCATAGAGAAGCATAGAAGGGTTATGAAGTCACATTGTGAAGTAGAGTAGAGTTGAAATTTTGGTGAGGGAGGCCGGGGAAGATGGTATCTGAGTTAAGTTCTAAATAGATGAGGGGTGAGTGGTGGATCTATGCAGCTTCCCGGGCAAGCGTTTCAGGCCAGGGGAACAAGGATATATGTCCTAAGGCATAAGTTTGTGAATGAATGGGATTAGGCAGATGAATGGGATTAGGAGTGGATTATAAAATATTGTAGGGTCTCCTAGGTCATTTTGAAAGACCATTAACTTTTACCCATAGGTATAGAGAGCCACTGTAAGGTTTTGAACAAAGGACTGACTGATAAATCTTAATTTTAAGTGAACATTTCTGAATTTATGATGAGATGAAACTAGTATCCAGGAGACAGTGGCAGAAACAGAGGCTTCCATTAGAAGACTCTTACTTAGATGATCTACTTTGGCAGTGATGATGACTTGTACAGAATAAAGAGGTGATGGTGACGCGAGGTGGTTGGACTGTGTAAATTTTGACAGAAGATCCTACTGATTTGAGGATGGGTTGGATAGACATTGAGAGAGAAGGATAATTTCAGAGTTTTAGATTCTGGTAACTAAAGCGTTTCATTGCTATTTATGGAGATAGATGGTGTAGACTCTGAGCCGCGTGAGTTGGGGGCAAAGAAGCATTAGTACAAATGCCAGATGTCTCTTTCCGCTTAGTCCTCTGTATTTGCATTTTAAAAGATGCATGGGATATTAATCAGCATAACTACAGAAATCCTGGGACAAATTTGGGAACAGAAAATACTATGAAGACAAATATCTGTTACCTCTGAGGTACTGTGTGCAGGGTCTTGGGCTGTGTCTCTGTGTGGCCAAGAGAGTCTCCTTTCAACTCCTTCCCCCAGGCTAAATCCTGAGCTGAATACTTTTTCTTCCTAACTTCTACCTATAGCCTTTATCTACCTCTTCTGGAGCCTAACCTCAGTTCTCTCACGGTTACTTTAAAATTTGTTTGCTTTTATGGTTGTTTTGGACTTGTTACTGATATTGTTGTTTTTCCTGAAGTGCCTGTGAATCTTTGGGTCAGTTCCAATTCCTAACTTTCTATTTTTCTTAGCCTCTGATTTATTTAAAAGTGAATGGTGCTCCTCAGAATCCATCCTGGAAAAACTGTCCCTTTATGCTGGTCAAGAATCTCTTTGCTATGGGCAAGAAAGGTCAGTTGCTTTTCATAAGCGTAACTATCTGCTTAACAGAGAGACTAAGTAGAGGGGTACTTCCTGAAACATGTGTGCTAAAAGGGTGCAGGGGGAGGCTGTTTCAGTTATTGTGTTGTCTTCTAATACACAGAATCCCTGCCTTCAAAAACTTACCTACTTTTAACTTATTATTTCTTCCATGTTTTCATTGACTTTTCATTCTTCCAATAAGAATAATGTGAAAAATTGTACAGTAATTCTCTTTTTATAGAGATACAAAGAGCTTCTGGGGAGAGTGATGAGAGACCTAACAATGACATTCATATTAATGATATTAATAATAATTATAATGCTTAAGTGTGAGAGATACTTTTTTGACACTGAGGACTGAACCAAGGGCCTTTGAACTGAGCTACTTCCCCAGGCCTTTTTATTTTATTTTTTATTTTGAGACAGAATCTCATTAAATTGCTCAGATGGGGACTTCTCATCCTTCTGCCTCAGCTTCCCGGAGTGCTGGGATTACATGTGTGTGCTACCACACCTGAATTTGGACACTTAGTGTATGTCACACACTTAACTCAGTGCTGTACTGAAGTAAATCTTGCAATAGCCTTTTGGAAGAGGCACTATTAGCACTCCCTATATATAGAGGATGAAATAGAAGCAAAGAATGACTAGGTAACCTGCTTGCAGTCATAGAACATGTACGTACAGAGCTACCATATCAAAATTTGTGACCTGAGAATCAGGACAAAATTCTATGGGGATCAGAAAAAGGACATTCAAATTCAGCTAGAAAAATTGGACTCAAGGGCAGGGAAGAAGGGCATGAAATTCTTTGCACTGGTTTCTGATATTTGCCTATTAGGCATCACAACCGTCTCCAGGAGAGATATCTATCTTTTCTTAGCTTGGGGAAATACATTTAGGTTAAGGGATGTTTTTGAAAACATTCAAGTTAGACTTAAATTTTCACTTGATGGAAATTTTTCATTTTCATTGAGCTGCCCCTAAATGTGCAGCATTTAGAGTCATCCCGCTCATTATAAGATGAAACGTACATGTAAGCTTCTGCCTTCATAGTGAATGATTAGTTACATCACACTTAAAAATTTTTAAATACAATGAAAGAAATTAGGAAACATGAAGAGATTACTTGAGGGACTTACTTAGAACAGTGAGAAATTCATAAAAGTTAACCTAGTTGTATAATTTGCTATATTTAAAATAAACTTTGTTTAGAAGTTCACCCAACTTGTTTGTAAATGTGCTCATATTACACCCTGAGGATGGTAAGAAATGACTGTTTTTTCACGCACTAGTAGTTTCATAGTTAACTAGTGCATGAACTCCTTCGTAAGATCTAGCACATTATTATTATAATGTTTTCCACACAGAAAGACCATGGCCTATGAGTATTAAAGCTCAGCGTCAAATCATCTATCACTAATTGGTCCAAGAATAGAATGTTATAATCCACAGGGCTGGCTGACATTGCTGTTTTAGACCTGGCTGACATCCCTCTTTTAGACCTTGCTGACCTCAACCATTATTATTTTGTCCTGAATATTGTCAGTATCTAAAGACTCCTTACTGTACCCACAACCTTGCTATTCTGTCACCATTTCAAAAATCTGTTACAATGGAAACTCTAGGGAAAAAATAAAGAATTGGTAGTGATCTTGCAGCATTTTCCTGGCCTGTCCAAATTATCCGGCTCAGAAGGGAGAGAGAAGGAAAACAGAAAGTTTGGATATTCAGCTGACGCCGTTACTGCTACAATACTGGGTTCAACAATCAAGTTAGCAAAAAGACTTCCAAGATGTCTTATAGTTGTGAATATTTGGGTTCTCTTCAGTCATCATCCTTGTTTCTCCAACACACACACACATGCTCGCACACACACAAGCACATACAGGCACATGCTAACATTACGGATAATTTTTAAGACACAAAATCAAACTCAGTCTGCAAGTATGTATAAAATTAAATGCTAAATTTGAAAATTGTTATATCTATTCATGCACTGAGATTGTATAACTTGCATCCTCCATTAGCAGGGATCTGAAATCTTAAATAGATATTTAAACGGGGCCCTGGGGATGCTGGCAGGCCCAGTTCACCATAATGATTTTATGGACTGAGTCACTGCACCAGAATGAAGCAGGGCTTTATGTGCTAGGCCTTAACTGTTACTAAGAAGCTGTAATAGCCTATTGTAACAAAAACCTCACTTTTTGGAAAGTACCTAAATGCCATTTACCCAGTCTCGATTTTTAACAGCAACATTTGTCTTCCACTGGGAAGGAATTATTTTTTTACTAATAACAAATAAGAGAACAGTTTTGCTGTTTCTATGTATTTAATTCCTAAGTATGTTGACTGTATAGCACTCAAATACAATTACCATATTTATGGGTATCATTCTGCCTACAGAACATAAAAGTGGAATATTTAACACGAATAAGAAAACATTGCCATTTTAGTATGTTCTTTATTGCTGTCAACTTTAGAAATCTGTATGTTAAAATACATTTTAACTCAATTTTTTGTTATTAATACATAATAGTGATTCCTTCTTTCAGTCACTGTATACTGTGAGGTGTGCATTAAAATCCAAGATGAAACGACTCATGCTGAATTAAGCTAATAAATATTTAAAACTGATTTGAACGTGCAGTAATGACAAAGTTCAGCCATACAACGGACTTGAAATATTTTCAAAGGTATTTTGTGTAAAGGTTGTATGCAGGTCACTTGCATGCCTGCATGCTAAACATGTTTTTTAAGAACTTTTCATAGTTGGATACAATCCATTTATGATTGCAAAGATTACAGATGCTTCTCTTTAATAGAACATTCAGCAGCAAATATTCTTGATGTGCTGTACTGTAAAAATTTTAAGGCTTAATGATGTTAGTATGAATTTGTCTCTGTACCTAGTAAGTTGACTGGCATCATATTTTGAAGCATAGAACTATACAGAAAAGCCTATCACATATATCAGTAAGAGTGATGGTTGTCTAAACTGAAATATGAGAAAACTACTGGCAACCCATTTTAAAAAATAGGTAAAAAGGCAAACAAGGGGCCCAACTGTCAGGTCTCTAGTGCACATATATACATAATCCAGAAATCTGTAAATGTAATATTAGTTTTTGGTTTTTTTTTCCAGTACCAGGAATAGAACTCACGACCCCATGCTTGCCAGGCAGGCGCTGTGCAGCTGAGCTAAATCCCCAGCCCTGTAAATGTAATATTAGTTCAAAAAAGAAAGTTTTAAAAGCAATCTGTAAGTCATTTTCCCTTCTTTTCTATATATAGTATCCTCTGGGCCCAGGAATTTGCTTTGAGGATAAAAGAGGACAGATATTGCAGAAAGACTTTAAAGGTTGTTTTAAGCCAGTGTTTCTCTGAGAGTTGTGTGAACATCACTGGTGCCAGGATTAATAGGTATGTGGTTTTAAAACGCAGTTTATGAAGGCCTACTGAATTAGACCTATTGCATTAGAATTTCATGGTTCAGGGTGTTGAGAATCTGTATGTTCAAACTGATACTTCTGTGAGTCTGAGGACCAAACTTATTGAAGGTTGGAAGGATGAGCTGGAGGAAATATCTCCTATAAATTTGGTCCATGGTATTGAATATCTATAATACTGAATATCTATGCTCAGTACCCACGACACTGGGCAGTCTGATTATCAAATATTACTATTTTCTTGCGTTACTCCTATTAGTTCTTTGCATTGCATTATAATTACTTACAAGGATTTAAAGATTTTGGCTGATTGAAAATATAGTAAAGAGTTTTAAATGGCTAAGGACATTTATTTTCTATTATATAAAGTCTCTGTTTTGGCTTTTCTCTTAATTAGAATGAAAAGTCTTTAACATACAGTGTTAATTAAATTTTCTCTGCTTAATAAACTTTAAGTCAGTACTAATATTTCTCAGCCCAGGAAGCTAGAAAGGGGCTCCTCCCCCCAGTTCCCCTGCCCCCATCAATAACAGCATCTCGACCTGCACGTGACGAGTAGGGATCCTTCTCCAATCAACATTTTAGTCATGTGGCCCAGACAAGGAGCAAAACCTAGACATAGTTTACCATGTTGTGATTTCCTCAGGAATAAAAATAGCATGCAAAAATCTGTTAAATTTGAATTAATTTTGATAATAATAATAATATGTAGTGAGTCTGCTTTATGGAAATTACAAATTATTTCGACAAATACTTAAAATGTTGACCTGTGTGCACATCTAAATTTGTTGTCATCTCTCTTCTTTGTCCATATTATTTCTTTGTGTTGTCAAACTTGTTTTTCTTTTCTTTTTTTAACAAAGAGTTTATGGAATGCATTTTACACAAATAAATACATATATACTCACATATATACTCATGATGTGTTTGTTCAGCACTTTGCCTCTCTGTAACCCAGAGTAAAATCTCCTAAGACAATAGAAACTCTATTAAGAAGTCAGACTTTTACGTTTAGGTCTGTAGTATGGTATAACTCATCTTTGTAGCAATGCAACTCACTCAGTGTTAAAACAAGTATAGTATTCAGTAGGAAAGACTTTTACATTCTATAGTAATCCAAATCTGCAGTCTTAGATGTAGAGTTCATATCTGAAGAGAGATAGTGAAAGAATGTTGCATAATTTGGTGAACATGAACTGAGATCATTAAGGTGTAGGAAGATTGGTGGGGAGCAATAAGTGTATTAAGGTAAAAAAGAGTTAAGTAAAAAGGAAGAGACAAATAATAGATTTCAGTTACAGCACAAATGCAGTGTCTTTAGAAGGACTGAATCTGGTCAAGTTAGAAGGCAAATTTAAACTGTCGTGCAAAGTAGCAAGGTGTCTGATGGAAGTTATCCATCTCTTGGAAATGTGCGGAAGTTTCTTGTTTTAGTCATAAGAAGTGACTAGATGACTTCTTAGTTTATTCCAGCATTTTGTGCTGAGTTCCTGCAATGTGCCAGTCACCGTGCAAAGGGGCAGCAGAGAAAACACAGAAGCAAACATGCTATCTGTTATCTAAGCTCTGCTAGATATTAGAAGAAAAGCAAAAATGTCCTGTGAGATTCTAAAGCATGGATATATTACTTTGTAGGGCTATGGAAGTCTTTTTCCATGAGTGTTTCTAGTTGCACCGTTACGGCTGCTTTGATGTACTGAACTGTTTCAAAATGCTTACTTTTTGTGGTAATTTTGGCTTTGGGGAAGAGCTAGAAGATGCATGGCACCAGATCCAATGAATCCGATTTTCTGCTGCATGACACTTGTCAGATGCATTCACTGCCACATTTTTGTCTTATAGACACTTATAACAGAGAATTTCCTCAACTGCTTCAGAAATTGGCAAGAATGAAGGATACATGTGTTTGACGTAAGTGAAGGTACTCTGAGGGGCATTAATGACAATATGTCTTTCACTGTAATAATTATTTTAAAATTTAAATATTCAGCATATTTTTCAATCCCACTGGTAGTTAATCTATAAGATTTTCTAGTGTGTGTATCTTTAAAGATTGATGGTATAGTTTTAATGTGAAATTGATTAGGATTTATGATCTATGAAATGGTGGAATCTGGAACCACAGTCATCTTCACTTGCAGAGCAGTCTCTCTGATTCCCATACTTCATGGCACAAAGACTGCGATGGTCAGTGTGGGGGATTGTAGGGTGTTTCCAAAGACTTATTTTTAAAAGCTGTGCTCAGGATGCCTAATCATATATGAGTCTGGAGCAGATAAATATAATCTATATTCAAGAATAAATAAAAGTGAAACAGTGAATATGCACATACTCAAATTTATTTAAAAATACAATCTCATTGATCTATATTTTAACATCAAACCATATAAACCACCCTAAGTGGTTTTCTTATATACAGCTTAATATAAATTTGAAGGTTTTGGAAAGGATATCATTTCAATGATTTGTTTCCATTTTACTGTTTTTTTCTCTTTTCACTTTTTAAGTGCATGGCTGTTGTTTCTGTACAAAATTTCATGAAATGCTTTTCAAAACTTTCTTGTGACTTTTAGGAAGATAGTTTTAACCGATAGCAACCCCAGGGCAGGAGGTGGAGAAGGCCTACCTCAGCCACACTGTCCTGTTCTCAAATCTCTGAAGATGCTATCTAATGGCTAAACCCAAGGGACACACAAAACAGAGCATAAAAAGACAAGGAGTGCTCCTAGACAGGGGAATGGCGCAGATCAGGTGCGAATGCATGTGCTATACAAGGCTCTCTTCTGTGAGCTTATTGCACACTGATAGAAGAGAAGTATTCTAGAGGTTGGAAGTGTGGCTCAGTGGCAGAGTGCTTGGCCAGTGTGTGCGATCCCCTGGGTCCAATGCCTATCCCTGCAAAAAATAAAAATAAGAGTTTCTACCCTCCAGAAAGTAAGGCAAGTAAACAGACAACTTGAAAGTAGTCTGACGAACATTGCTTAGAAGTAAGCATGGGAAGCTCTATGGGAAATTTAACTTATAGTTGCTGTGTCCTCTTATGCATTGTCAGTAATGACATACCACCACAGGGGCTTCAAAGACAGAATGAAGTAAAAACTTGCACAGTGTTTCTAATTTCTGTACCCAATCACAAAGCAACACATCTAAGAAGACTTTTCTGAACATGGCTGATTATTTCTGCAAAGGAAAAATAGAAGTAAAACTTTTGTAAAGCTGGTATATTAGTTTGTTTCCTATCATTAAGATAAAATACCTGAGAACCACAGCTTAGTGGGGGAGAAGATTATTTTGACTCATAGTTTTTGGAGGGGCAGTCCACAGTTAGTTGACTTCAAGGCAGAGGCAACATGGCGAAGAGGATGGCAGAGAAAAATATTCACCCCATGACAGCCAGGAAGTAGAGAGGGGAGGAGCTTGGGACAAGAAGACATTCTTCAAGGTCATGCCCCTGGTGACCTACTTCTGACCGATCATAGCACCTGCATGATTCAATCACCTTCCAAAAGCTTCAGTTCTGAACCAAGACTTCGGGGACATTTTAAATCTAAACTGTAATAGTTGGGATTTAATATTTCTATCACTAAGTCCACTAAAAAGAATCCAATAACAAAAAATGAGATGAGGAAGAAGGATTTTTCCTGCTGTGTGAGTCAATCATAAGTTATGAAGTATTTTCTAGGAAGAAAGTTGAACTTTCTTTTAGTTTTGGAAATGACATGACAGATATTTCATATAGCAAGATTTTGCTTTTGTTTTTGTTTCTAAATCTTAGACACTGACCTGGGAAATACAAGGGCTTTGGATTCTGCGAGGCTACAAAACAATCATTTAGCCTTTAGGCCTTGACTGGTTTATCTGTAAAATGGAAGTAATAAGACTTTCTATTTCCTGCAGAAGACCTCAATTTTGATAACTAATAAGAAAGTAATAATAAATGTCTTGAGCTCCCTGGAGGTCAGCCACTATCTGGGATAAAGTGGGTTGTTATAACAGTACTTCTTGAGGTATTGGTACTTACAGCAACCAAAAGCAAAATATATCATACCTGATGAAACCACCCTTGGATAGGAAGAGTGCAATTACCCAAGGTTGAAATTGATTGCAGAGTGTCTGTGAACACCTGGACTTTTACAAAGTGTATCTTTGGAGCTCTAAGATATGTGGACTATTTGCAGAAGAAGACTGCTCTCCTAGAAGAGGTAGGCATTATACACCTTTCCTGATTTAGAATTTTGGGGTTGTGGTAGGATCAAAATGGGGACAAAATCCATTTTCCTCAGGAGACTCAGGTACAAGAAATGCTCCCAGGTTTAAGTGAAGGGATAAAGGATGATTTTTCTGTCTCCTGAGAGAATCATCAGTATACACTTTCAAGAGCTGCAGCGTATATGAAAACAGCACAGGTTGCTTTGGGCAAATGAATTTCAAATCCAACTGTATAGTATATGTGTTATTAAATAAATTTCTCAGTTTCCTCATTTATGACATGAGACCTACTGAACCAGACACTACAGGCGTGAAGCACAGGGTGATGTTGCTACAGAAAGTTCCACACGGGACTCTGATGTGCAGCCCATGAACTGCTGAAGCTCCCAACACAGTTCTGTTTATGAACTTGTGCCAGGCAGCCTTGTGTCCTTTCTCCATGAGCTTTCTCCACATCCACTCTAACTCCTCTTTGCCACAAAAAAGGAAGTTTGTTTGCAGACACATAGGGAGTATAGAAACCATCTTGGTCTCTGCTTATTTAGGCACAGAAAAAAAATGGATTATCTCGTAGGAGATAGTTCTGTCTGCTTATTTCTTAGAGATACAGTAACGCAACTATTGTCTGTTTTGGCTAATATTCTTGACCTTAAGATTAGTGGGCATGAAGGAGGGAAGGGAAATAAAAATGATTGAGATAGGATATGCATGTTTCAATTCCCCAGGGTGAATGAAATTATTGTGTATTGCAAACATATACTAATAAAAAAGAAAAAATAAAATAAAAAAACTAAAAAGACCTTGAAACACAGCTCAGGAAATAAAATGTCTTAAAATAACATAGTTAGAGTATGGTTAACCAATAATAGTAACAGAAGCAGAGAGAGGAGAAGACAAAAGCAATGTGTTGGTTGGTCTCGTATAGGTTGGTATCGTATAGGTTGGTCTCGGGGCTTACAAGGGAGTAGATTCAATATAGAACACATAATTTATAAGAATATTTACAATATTTACCCAAAGAGTCAAATTCAGAAGAGTGCAGATGATCTGTCTATGCACTAGAGACCCAAAAAATCCAGCTAGGGGCCAGGATTCATGGCAATATCCCACATGAGTCCAGCTGAATACAGAGCCCATGATAGTGTTGTCCATGAGTCTAGCTGGAGGCCTAGAGTCCATGACAATATTTCATGCAAGTCTGTGTCAAGGATCTGTGCCAGGAAGGCCCTAAAGCCAGTGGAGGAAACTAGAAGGTCCTCACTGCCAGGATGAAGGATCCGTGCCAGCAGACTGAGGGATCTGCACTGCAGCTACAAAGCAATGCTAAAAGCAGGGATGAGAGCTTCCCCCTGAAAAGAACCACAGTCACCCTTAGCAACAGCAAAGACTTGAGCTCCTATGCCAATAAGAGCTGAGTTTATATCCGGAAAGCCAAAGTAACAAGCTTCTCCTGGAGAATCAACAGCACATCTTCCCCTCCAATTCTCTTATTATACTGTTGGAAACAGTCCTCAGGTGGTCTTCCACACCCAGCACCATGCTGATTCAGTTCAGCTGGGTGTTACAAGTTGACCATTAGTTAATCTACCACAGTTAGCATTAGAAGATTAAAAGTGACATTTGTTTAGGACTTTCCAAAGTGCTATATCTTGCCTTCCACCATGACTGCTTCTCTAAGAATTGCCTGGGAACACACACACACACACACACACACACACACACACACACACACACTCACACTCACACTCACACACGCACTCACATACAGCAGATCTGGCAAAGGACGCAGAATCATCATCATTACAGTTGGAGTTTGGAGCTTAAATTCCAAAGCGAGAACAAAATATTCCTTTTCCATTTGTAGTCATCAAACGAACATCGTGAACATTACCTGAGAACTTGTTGGGAGTATGCACCCTCCACTGAGAGCTACTGATTCTGACTTTCTAGAATGGGGCCTGAATTTGGGGGTCTGTGTTTTTAACAGATCCCCCAGATGACCCTGGTGCACTAAGTTTAAGAATCACTCACTTAAAGGAGCAATAGAAACCATGGCCATCACATCTGCCTACTTTCTCCGAACTACCCCAGGTCTTTGTTTCGTTAGTTCAGAGTACAGAAAGCAGCAGATTATACATACATACTAGAAAAGGAGTGAGAAATAGAACTTAAAAACAAATACATTTTGCTTTAGTGTTCCTAGAGAGGTGTTGGTTTTGGATGCCTGCTTTGATCTTTCCAAATCAAGACAACAGCTGGCAAAAAAGCAGAGGCTAAATCCCTGATTACCCAAAAGGCAGTCACCATTGAGCTAAAGGCACTATTATTTTTCAAAACATCTTTATACTGATTGTTCTCTGGTGCTTTCATGTCTATTGATAAGTGGATGAAATACCATTATCTTTAAGTATGTAGGGCCTCAAAGTATCTTAGTTTTGTTCTAGAATGGAGATGAAAAGAAAAAAAAAAATTCACTGTATACTCAGAAATGTGTGGAAGTGATCCAGCAAGCTTTCTCATTTATAAGCATCAGACATTAACTGGCCTTTTCCTTTTCCAGTTCTATGGACAGAGATACCACAGGCCCTGTTTGCATCATCCATTTTGATTCACATTCTCTGGTTAGTGCTTTGAGTCTGTATCCTCAACCATGAGTAACACTTGATCTGTGTAGGGTGGAAGTGTCTCATGTGGGATAGGTCTCATCCGTGGGGAAGTGGGAGGAGGACAAGGGAACACCTCAAGCTTCACATTTAATGGTTCAAAATGTCTATTTGCACATGCCATACCTCTTTTGTCAGACATGCACAGGAGAGAAGATTAATTAAATTGTTTGAAGTAACATAGCTTGTGAAATTTGTCAAAACTGTTAATTTCAAGGTATAGACACAGGTGATTTTTTGATTTTTATAGGTTAAACTTAGGTGAAATTTGAAATTTAGTTCTTCCATTACATGATTCACAAATATTTAATTTCCTTATCTAGTTATTTATTGCAGTGCAGGGAATAGAACTCAGGAACTTGTATATACTAAGTGAGCTCTTTACCAGTGAGCTGCTCCCCAGCACCACAAGTCACTTTTAGAGGGCTCAGTAACCGCATGCAAACAGTGGCTTTCATGGTGGGCAGTGTAGATATAGGTCATCATCCCACAGCTGGAGGTGTTACAGGATGATAGGGATGTGGATATGGTGGTAATTTAATATTAATGAGAATAAGTCCTATACTTGGGAAGTGACATGGTAACATGCAGGCTGCACCTAGTGTCCATAAGCATGGGAAAAGCGCTTCTGAGTTGGAAGTCAATTCAAAGAAAATAGCATCCTGAATTCTCGGCTCTTGATACTCCAGATCATTGCTTGATAATTGCAGAATCTTTCCCTGACTAGCTGTTCTCTATGCTGTAGCACTGCCTTGACATCACCCAGGAGAGCCTTCCCTCCCAGCCCGACTCTCTGTGCTACTCTCTACCTCCTTTCATTGTTTTGCATCCAAGATCTTCACTAGCAAACTCAAACAGACAAAGATAATGAAGAAAAAATCTGAAATCCTTGTTTACCCTACTCTCGTATTTACAGTACTGTCTCTTCGTTTTCCCAATCATCATACTAGTTCACTTTCTATGGCAAAAGCCATTTGTTTGATAGGCATAGACAGTCAGCATTTCTTCCCAGTTTCTTTCACAAAACTCCTATGGTCACAGAGACTAGAATGAAATGGACAATAAAGACTGGTTGTGCCGGCATCATCCTTTCCCCTACTCCCTCCTTTATACAAGGGAGATATTTATCACCTAAAACTATTGCATATTTTTACTGACTTGATGTTACAAGGTAATTAGTTGTAAAAAGAGGGCAAATATGAAGGTGGACACTTCTAAATTTCTATTAGATTTTTTCTATGATGAAGAAATAGGTGATAATGTATTTTTTTCAGTAACCTGATGAGCACAGGAGGAGGTCTGATTTTGCAATGGGATCAATTTTATATGTACAATAGCAAGTGAAAATAACAAGTACTAGTAGCTGTTCCTGGTATCTGTATGAGTTTCTGTTACACTTTGTGTTGTTGTTTTTCCTTTTGCTTATGTGGCATGAGGGACTTCTATGAGCCCTACCAGTCCAGTCTCAGTTACACAATTCTCTTCTGGAATACAGAGATTACAAGGCATTATTCGCTGTTTTAATTTTGAATTTCTGATCATTAAATCTGTTTCTGAAAATACTGCAAGACAGTTTTCCCTGTACGTGTTACCTTTCTTCAAGAAAATTACACCTATAACAATATAGGATGTGATTAGAAAATTATAAAACAGAGTTCTCAGGTCACATAATCTATCTCATTAACAATGTTAGCTCTTGAGATAACAGGTATTTTATGCCAGGTTTATACTAGTTATCATTCTGATAGAGTACAATATAATATAATAGTATGATTTAGGAATACATCAGATGAAAATTAAAACTGTTTTGGCCATTCATAAAATAAAAATTCTACAGTTTTTAAATGTATTAGACAAAATGTAGCAATGACAGCTTATGCAAGTGAGACTCTGATTCTGTACATAAAAATTGAGGAAAAGCAGGCACATGCATGGCAAGACTTCTCCAAATTGTATCATTGAGAAATGAGATAATCAAATCTGGGAAAAAATCCAAATTATGGGATATGTTAGATTAAGAATGCAGCCCTGGTATAGAGAGAGGAACAGTAATAACAACACCAAAACTATTTGCTTACAAGATATTTCCAGGTACTGGTCAACCTCCATTAATCAGCACATTTTATTGAGAAATGAATAGAACAGTGCTTCATTGGTTAGAAAGGAGAGAACTACATTACATAAGCTTGCAAATCTTCCCAGAGCATGACCTGTGACTCTGCTGTCTATAGTAGCAGCACCTAGTTGTATAAAGCTAATTCGTGTGTTAACCAGTTAAGCATGTGTCTTTCTGAAAGGTTAAACATACTTTTCTATACTACCTTTTATAATTTTGGGTTTTGAGAAATAGCCCAAAACTGAAATGCATAAATGACATGTTACTGGAATCTGAATTCATAGCATTCTTCTCTGGTAAAGATCTCCCACTTGAATATCCAAGAGTGAAGATGTGTTGGAGTCCCAGGTCCGCCTGAAGTGACTACCTCAGAATCTCCCTAATGTCCAGTAAGGAATTAAAAACCGTTGTCTCCAAGAGTCATTCCTTGTCTGACTTCTCTGCTGATGAATGTATGGTTTTAATTTCCCCACAGTGTGTGTACCATGTGCCACGTTAATCCAAAGGAATTTGGGGATTAGTGCTCTCTTCTTATTGAACTGGGTTTCCACTGCTTGAAACCCAAAAGAGAGCAAACTCATCTCCGAGATGTTTGTGTTCTGCTCTCTATCGCTGAAGTGACTGGCTACTTTTATACCTTATGTGCTTTCATATTGGTCTTTTAATTTTATACCTCAAAAAAACAGCATAGAAAAAAGATTCAGTGATGTCCTCATGTTCAATCACTTTGCTGAAAACCTGAATGTAGTTTGTAGCAAGAACGAGATGAGAAGCCAAACATGTTTCAGCAGGAAGGTGGGTGAGATTGAATGCTCCTGAACATGCATTTCCTAGGAAGATTTAATGACAAACAACCTGGCAGAATTGGTAATATTTGGCATGATATTGAGTTTATTTAACTTCTGTCACCTGCTCAGCCAGTGGGGTCCTGAGACGGGGCGACAGAAGGTTTAGAAACAACTAGACACATAATAAAAGGAAAGCTGAGACTGGGTGGAACCTGACAGCAAAATCCAGTGGGATCTGCAACTTTATTTATACACGGTAAAACAGGAGAAGTGCACATTGGGGCCCAAAGTGCAAGGTCTCAAGTGTTTTTCTGAGAACACAGGAAGTGAAACATTCTCAGAGCTGTCTGTGCTGTAGTTAGCAGGGAGGAGCACCAAGGCTGGACACTTGCTGGACTGGCCTTGCTCTGGTCCCCAAAACTGGTTTACATGCCTCTGGTGCTCCAGCTTCTTGGAGCTGGCCTTGCTCTAGTCCTGAATGAGGGGTCGATCTCCAACTCAGCCACTCCCCACATTTAACATTTATGGGAGCTGTCTTACTCTCCTCTGGCTTCTGTAATGAAATACCATAAAACCAACCCTCAAACAACATCTACTATTCCTCACACTTCTGGAGGCTAGGATTTCCAAGATGCTAGCTAATTTGCTTCCAAGTAAGAGTTTCTTTTCCTGATATGTGTACTCACAGAGTTGAGGGAAGAAGGAGATTAAGTGCCCTAGTTTTCTCTTAAAGTACTAATCCCAACATAAGAACCCTACCCTCATCTAAACCTACTTATCTCCAAAGGTCCCCTCTCCAAATGCTATTTTGGGAGTTAGGGCATCAACATATGAATTACAGGGAAACACAATTATGAGAGTTAAAATTTTGGGCATGCCCAACAGCAAGAAATATTCAGAAACAAAAGTCAGAGGGCAAAGAATGTTAAATTCATGTATGAAGATGTCAAAATTAAAACCATTACTTTATTTAACTAATAAGTATTAAAACTAAATAAATAAACAAATAAATGAATGGCATACATCTTGGAAATTTTAAAAAGTAGCTTCGATCAGTTTCCAAATTCAGTTGACCTCTCTAGAGCTTAACAATACTATAATATCATTTCCTTTATTCTTCATGTTATAAAACAAACAAAAAGAAGAAATAAACCCTTGTGCTCTAAAAATGAAGATTGGAAAAGTTATGCACTCTACAAATATCCTGAAAGTTGGGTGATTGTTTTTTTTTCTGAGGCCAATGAAATAGTAAGTTTAGAAAATAAATTAATTTTAAGTAAAAATAGAAGAATGCTCATTGTCTATTAATTATTCTCTATCCATGTTTCATTTGACTGCCAGATTTGGAGGTGACTGGATCTAATTAACAAAGGCTAATGTGTCCATTTTTTTCTTTTTTTCTTTTAAAAAGAATACAATAAACTAGAGTTTTTTTTATAGGTAAATGGATGCAACTAGAGAGTATATTCATAAGTGAAATAAATTACATCCACATGTGTAAACATCATATTGTCTCCCTAGTGTAAAAAACTGAAAGAGTAAAAAAAATCCACAAGACAGAATAGATACTGTGAAAGGGAAACAATGTCTCCATTTTGATCCCTGGTCTGAAGACCAGCTGCTCAGCCTATTCAGCTTGATAAAAAAAATCCACAATATAATCCTCAAGATGCAAATACCACTTTCTGTGATTTTATAACTTTTTTCATGGTATTCATCATTCCATGACATTCTTGCATTTTTTGTTAGCATAAATGTAAAATACTGAGTATCTTGATGCTAAGCAACCAGTAATAAAACATGCTTTATTTTGAAAGTTTGAACATGATTTCTAGTCAGTGTGGATGGGCATCCTGTGATCAATACTTCCTTTCACTAATATCTTTCTTCTTCAGTGTGCTTTCCAGTTTTATTGTACTTTTGACCCAAAACCTCATCAAAGTTTAGATTTCCCTGGGTCAATAAAGCTGGTATACCATACTGAAACACGGGGAAAAAAATAACAACATGGCTTTGAGGACAAACAAATATCCTATTGCAATTCAGCTACAGCTTCTGAAAATGCTCACAGGATGTTTGGAAATTGCATTTCTAAATGTTATGGGCTTTGAATCTTTCAACCATGTAATGAATATATATTTTTTCTCCATTTATTTATTATTGGTAGAAATTGAGTGATGGGCTTTTCCACTGATGCTTCTGTCCATGTTTATTTTTTTTTTCATTGTTCCAGTCAGCATTGTTATCTGACAATGCAAAACAAGATACGTTTGGGTTGATATACAGACGTAATCCTTCTTGCAAAGAATTTTCATCTGTCACCATCATCTCTAGCACGATACCGAACAGAGGATGACAGAATGATTGGTTTTATCTGTATTTCAGTATATTTGTCTTTGAATGGCAGTCCCAAAGAACACAATTTTCAAGATAAAATAACAAAACTGTGATTATTTCAAATGGCAGGGTGTGATGGAGGATTATAAATTATTGCCTAAAAGTACTTTAGACCAGTAACTGAAAATTGTATTCTGGAGATTTTTGGAATGACTGCTTCTGTAAATCTCTTTCTTTACTTAAGAAAATGAACTATTTCTTGAAAATGGCAAAAGTCCAAAGAAGAAGAAAAGAGAAAAAAAAAGGGAAAACAGCAAGATCACAACAAATTCAGGTAAAATTGACTAGATATTTCTCTTCACATTAGTAGTACTTGCCAGTACTACTTTGCAAAGCTGTGTCCCTTATTTTCAAATGGAAAAACAGATTTTCTAAAGCCAATTTAGCTTCAGTTCTTCAACTGATACAAATTGAAACACAATTGCAGAAGCCTAATAAACTTAAAATGCATTTATTGACAACTCCTAACCTCAGGCTCATTACAGTGTTAAGTACTTGATTTTACAAGCAACTGCATGAGAAATGGCTACAAAACTGAGATTTGGACCCTCTAATCTGATGAACTCACCAGACAAAACGCCGCTCCCTGGGCTTGGGGTTAAACCAAGGAGTGGCAGCAGGAAACTGCTTGCCCAAAGATGGTTACAATGACGTACATATTTTGGTCAAAATTCTTCTTTGACCATCACTTACAGTGGAACAATAATAATATCTTGGAACTAAATGAAAATATTGCTGTGCTGAATCATCTTGATGGTACAAGATAGCAGTGAGTTATCTGATGATTTTTCAAACTGGTTTCTACATTAAGGAGGGAGCCTGCATCCCTGAGGGCAGCTCTGTCTTGATGAAATCTGACCTAATGACATTAATCGCATGTGTCAATTTATTCCCTGTTGATATTGGTATGCCAGAGGAAAGCATCCAAGGACACTGGGGTGGCTGATCTAAGGCTAACTTATTTTATAGCAGGTAAAATATTTTAGCAATATGAATAAACACCTAGTTATAAACTCCACTGGTTACCCAACCTTTCTACCCCTGCTAGAGTAAAATATTTTAGGATTATCAGCAGTGCTAACAAGTGTCAATATTTATCCTGTAAAAACAGAAGCCTACCCAGTTTCCTAACCAGCTCTGAGCTACTGATACTTCTGATCCAGATGGTCCTGGGGAAAAAAAAGTTTGGATCAAAGATATGTAAATAATGAATTGAATTGTTGTGAATTCAATACATTCTATTTTGCTCTGCTGGTGAAAAGCAATCTTACATTGCTTTTGAGAAGTTATAATTCTTTAAGCCATCAATGGCGAAGTAGCTGCTGTGAAAATTAATTAAGAATGAGTGATGTGTGGCATGTGGGCTTTGTATTGGGTAATATATCTTTAAGGTAGAAAAAGATAAATAAATGAGAAGTGCACAGAACACTTCTAAAAGTGATTGGCAGTCACAGATATGTCTGCTGTGTAGGGGCTTAGATAAGAGGAAAAGGACATTTTCTCTTCTGATTAACCTCTTTAAGTATATTTGTCTGTGTTGGATACTTGAGACAAAATACCCAGTGCCCAGAATTAAGGAAGGAAAGGTTTATTTAGCTCACTGTGGAGGTTTTAGTCCGTACTGGGCTGGCTCCAAGGCAGAGAGGCACATGGCAGAGGGCAACCGTGCATGGTGGCAGAGAGCAGCAAAGCAAGCAAGATCAAAAGGGTGGAGTGGCAGAGGGAAGAGCAAGCCTCTTTCCCTCCCTTATCTTGTATGCAGACTATTCGCCCCAGGGCAGGTGTAGCACTCACACCCATAATCCTAGCACTGGACCATGGATCAATCATAAACTCTAGAAGCCCGCCCCATGACTGCATGAGGCTTTGGGGGGGACACCCAGACACAAACCATAACATTGTCTCATTATTTTTTTATTATTATCTGCAGGGTGAATAGTAGGGTAGGGGCAAAGAAAAGGAAAGAAAGAAAAATTCTGTGAGATAAATGGTTGGAATAAGAGGGTAACCCAGAGAGTGGACTTCCTGTGAAAGACTGTTTTTCAATTCAAAGAAGTGAAACATTACAGTAAGACCCTGGGAGTCCTGTCAGTGATTTTTGCCCTATATAAAAACATGGGTGGAGCTCAAGACCAATGACAGAGGGGCATCCTGCAACAATTTTGATCATTTCAATGAATCACTAAAACTTTTTATGAAAAGTAATAATGTATTAAATATGTGCTAAATCTTTGACTGTTACAGTGATAAAATTAATTTTTAATTCTTTATTTCGAGCCAGGTGTGGTGGTGCCAGCCTGTAATCCCAGTACTCAGGAGGCTGAGGCAGGAGGATCCTTGTGAGTTCGAGACCAGCCTGGACTATGAAGTGAGCTCAAGACCAGCCTGGACTGCATAATGAGACCCTGTCTTAAAAGAAAAAAAAGAATTCTTTATTTACTAAGTGAGCTGACACTGTAGCTTAGTGGTGGAGCACATCCCTAGCATGAGTGAGAATTTGGGTGCAATGCTTAGCACTGAAAAAACCAAACAAACAGTATTTGTAAATGTTAAAAGGAAAACAGAGTCAATGCTGTAGAAATCAGTGTTCTGTAAGGGAGCCACTGTTCTATAAGGGAGCCAGTGTTCTATAAGTTTGCCAATGCAATTAAGTAACTTTAGCAAGGAGTTGACTCTATCAAAAATAAAAGCATCCGTGTTTCTGTACCAATAAGTCACTTCAGAAAAGGTTAATTGTAGATATGCTGTAATTTGAGGAGTTTTAATCTTATTCTTCAAAAAATAACTTTTTTTCTTAAGTTCTTTGAAGAAAGTTGCAAGGTTATTCATTTTGTCCATCACATAATAGTGACATGTTGTCCTACTCTCTTTAAAAACATGTTGAAATTTAGCCAGGCGCGGTGGTGCACGCCTATTATCCCAGCACTTGGGAGGCTGAGGCAGGAGGATCGTTGTGAGTATGAGGCCAGGGTGGGCTACAAAGTGAGCTCAAGGCCAGCCTGAACTGCATAGTGAGACCCTGTCTCACAAAGACCAAAAAAAAAAAAGTGTTGAAAGAAGAGCATTATTGTCAAGCAAAGGGCTGAGCTATAAGGGGCCCATCAGTCCCCCATCTGCCTAGTGAGCGGTATGGAGAAATGATGAAATAAGAAACAGACAAATTTAGTAAAGCATGACAGGGGGGCTGGGAGGTCAGTGCCTCAGGATGGGCAAAGGTAAAGACCCTCCAAGCAAGCCACTGTTTATTGGGGGTACACAATAATTGGAAGGGATGATTGCATGACTCAGAGGGCAGATGTGACCGTATGGTAATGAGGATCTTTATGCTGATGAGGACGGTGGGGAGAGAGGCGGCAGGTTAAGGAGCTTGTCCTTTCCCCAAAGTGAAACGCTGTTCTATTACTACTTGGTTCTCAAGGAACTGGGATGTCTTCAGCTGATGCAATCTTGCCCTGGACATCACAGCATCAAGGGACCACTGAGGCCTCCTTTAAGGCCTCTGGGCCTTAGCCTCAGTTTATAATTTGGGGTCCCCAAATCTGAGGAATAAAGCTTACTGTTCCTACCTGTATCTGTCAGAATCCACACAGACAGTATCCTTCTAGAGGCCTGTAAAAAATTTCAGTTTAGTTTTCAATTTTATATTTAATTAGCAATTAAAATTTATATATATTTATATGTATACAGCATGTTTTGATATGTGCATACACTGTGGAATGGTAAATCAAGGTAATTGACATGTAATTACATCAGATGTCTACATTTTTGTGGTTAGAATACTTAAAATCTACCCTTTTTAAGTGTATAGTACTTAAAAGCCTTTTTTTGTAAAAATACTATTTTCTGTTAAGTCGGTAATGGAATGGAGACTAACTTCTCTGGGCTATCTCTGAAAAGATAAAATAATAAATACAATTAGTGATAACATAAAAATTGAAATTTGGAAGTTTGAGATACAGAAACAAACTGAGCCATTTTAAAATAAATAAAAATTTTGGACGTATGATGCAACTCCAAAAGAGAAAAATCTTACCAATAAAAAGAAAAAAACATGTTCTCCTGTGTTATTTACTAAGAAAGTCTGAGAATAATAAATGTATGAGAAGCTGGGGATATAGCTCAATGGCATAAGCGCCTGCCTGGCAAGCAGAGGGTCCTGAGTTCAATTTCTGGTACAAAAAAAATATGTATGAGAGGTAACTTAGACACTTAAATATGTGTTGAATGAGTAAATGATAAATAAATACCCATAAAATGTTAAAGTATACAATATGAATAAAGTATTAAAAAATTATTATAGCTGTGTATATGGATTATCTCCTGTACTAAAACTACTGTATATTGTATTTAATAATATTGCTTGCATTTACATGTAAATAAATGGAAGCACAGAGAGGCTAACTAATTTATAGGTTTCCACCTATTCAATAGGTTTCCACCTATTGAATAGTGTTACTCAGTTCAGAATTGAGCTCATTAGACTTCAAATCCCACCCTCTTCTCCACATACTGCCCCAAGGTATGGTGTTTATGTTGCTTCCCTACAGTTAATATTCTGCTTTTTGAATGATGAGATCTAAATCTAAGTGAATTGTTAAAAATCTTCTTTGTGTGGATGTAAAGCTCAATGATAAATATGTCAAAATGCATCTGCCATTAATGATTACATTTCACATAAGATCCTGGTAGATATATAAGTGTTTTGGCATACTTATAAATTCTCATTGAAGCTAATATGCATAGTATTGGTTGATCTACTTTTCCAGTTTTCTCCAATTTAAAGAGTGTTTAGGACCTTAATATTAAATTTGCAATCCTAAAAAATAGGTTTAATTATCTTATCTGAGCACTCTTGAGGGTGCTAAGTGTTAATCTACCTCCGTACCTTCCCTCATATGAAAACTTAGTTCACATTTCCAAAGTGCAACAGGAAGCCAGTAACACTGAAAAGTAACAAGGGTGTCAGTTTCTCACATACAGTGAGTTGCGGACAATCTGATGAACCTTTTGACACATTCATGGCCTGCTCTAGTCAGGCTACCATTCCAGCTGCAGCTCAGTGCCAAATCAACTGGATGCTGACCAGCCTAATCCCCTCCCTGGAACTGGAGAGGGGTCATCTTATGACTAAACAGAGCAAATTTTCTAATAACATTCAGTATCTCATCTGAGTGAAAAATGTAAGGAAGCACTTGGGCACCATTTAAACATCAAGCAATGTGTAATCACCACCAAGAAAGATGAACTATGGTAAATCCCTACTCTCTCCAATCTCCCAATAATTTTGGCCTTGAATTTCTAATGTGTCCTTATTCAGAAATTCAAACCAACTCTACTTTCCAATTCTGTCATTTCTCCCCTGGAACTTTCAGTTTTGGGGAAAAGGGAATGTGCTCTTTCATCTGAGTAGTTTTGTCACGTTTTATTTGAACCAACGCTAATATATCACCTGAAAATTACCTGAGGTGTATCAGAAATTGATCATCTAGTGCTAGTGAAACAGAGACATCTAAAAGAATTTAAGGGTAATTTACTAAACTCCATTCCAGATTAATGTAGACAGTATCCGATAATAAAAGAAGAGGGAAAAAGTTTGACTTTAGATATTAAAACTTCTACATGAAAAGGGCAGAGTAAAAGTGTAAATGATACAGACACTGAGGACATTTAGTCTGACAATTTCTTCCAAAATTAAACATCAATACCATATGACCCAATACTTGTAATTCTGGGCATTAGTCATACATATATTAAAAATTATGCCTTTACAAAAATCAGTACATGAGTGTGCATAGTAGCTTCATTTGTAACAGCCAAAAATTGGAACTGACTGATATATCTTTCCATAGGAATAGCAAAATAAACTGTGGTATACCCAGCAGTGGGTACTACTGGATAATAAGAAGAAACAAGGTATCTCAACATGTGATGACTTCATTCAATGGGAAGAACATTATGCTTCAGAAAGAAACAGTTTCAAACATGGCATAATCCCATCAATATAACTTTCTTAAAATGGAATAAAGAATATATTGGTAGTTATTATGGGTTATGTAAGAAGAAGTAGGATATAAATATATAGAGGTAGCATGAAGGTTAACTTTTCTAGTGATGGAACAATATGGTAATTGATCTATGATTGTGATGATTGTCACAGAATTAACCACAGATACATAGAGAAATGAGAGAATTCAAAAATGATGAAGTCTTGGTCTATATAGTAGTACTATTGTAATTCATTTCCTGGATTGGATAGTGCTCTGCCTATAGTTATGCTAAATATCACCATTGTGGGGAACTTGGTGAGTTGTATACAAAAACTCTCTGTATCATCCCTGCAACTCCTTTTTAGTCTGAGTCTATAATTATTTCAAAATCAAAAGTTTAAAGCCTGGAGTGATGGTGCCTTCCTGTAATACCAACACTTCAGAGGTAGAGTCCAGAGGATCACTAGCTGAACACCAGCCTGGAGTACAGAGTGAGTTCAAGCCAGTCAGAGGTACATAGTAAGATCCTGTCAAAAGAAAAATTTAAAGCATTCCTTCTCATGGAGTTATTCAAGTGGATCATGAACAGTAAAACTCATAATTAAAGAAATACTTGCAATACTAATGTCTTCAATCAGAACCAGATGATGTTAATAGAATAGAAATTCATTTAGAAGATAAAACAAAAACAAATAAAAAGCAAAATCCAAATGTAATGCCCAGAGATGGACATGTTTACTTGGATTGGAGGGTGGGTGCTGTTTGCAGAGGCTCTCCAGTGACAACAGAGAAAATGCACATGCCCTCATACCTGATGGCACCTATGGTGTTGTTTATATACATTTTGTGTATGTCATATTTATGGTCCTCATCAGCATATAGATCCTCATTAGCATACGGTCATCTCTGCCCTCTGAGTCATGCAATCATCCCTTCCAGTTTCACAGATATGCACTGAAAAGGCCCAGAGGTCAGTGGTGGAAGCTACATAGTCTGTACCAGCGGGATGAAGGATCTGTGCTAGCAGGCTGAGGGATCTGCCCTGAAGCAAGGAAGTGATGCTCAAAGTAAGATCAGAGCTCCCCCGAAAAGTACCACAGCCCTCCTCAGCAACAGCAAGGTCCTGAGCTCCTCCGATAATGAGAACAACCCAGTCTATGTCAGGATGGCCAGTGTAACAAGCTTCTCCAGGACACTGAACAATATACTACTGCCAGAGCCAGGAAGCAATACTCAAGGTAAGGACCAGAGCTCCCCCAAAGTGAACCAAAGCCATTCTCAGCAACAACAAGGTCCCAAGGTCCTCCGACATTGACAAGTGCTGAGTTCATCAGAAAAGCCAGCATGACGAGCTCCTCCAAGGGAACCAATAGCTCCAAAAGAACTGACAGCTCTGTAATAGCCTTTTTCTTCTTTTCCAGTCCTCTTTGTTTAGGCTGTTGGCAGTAATCCTCAGGTGGGCCACCAACACCCAGCACTATCTTCATTCCGTTCAGCTGGGTGTTATAAGTTGACCACCAGTTGTCAATCCACCACATACCTGAAGGAATTAAAGTTTGCATATATAGGGACACTGGTATACCCATGTTTATTGTAGCATAATTCACTGTAGCCAAGAAACGGAACCAGCCTAGCTGCCCATCAATGGATGAGTGCATAAAGAAAATGTGATACAGATTTGGAGTCTTATTCAACTATAAAGGGAAACTTAATTATGTCATTTGCAAGAAAAAGGATGGACCTGGATATCATCATATTAAACAAAATAAGCCAGACTCACAAAGGCAAGTACCCCATATTTTCCCTAATATGTGGAATCTGGAGAAAACGCTCATGACCAATGTCCCTGGTCTGTGACTCTGATTATCTCACACAAAGCATATTTCCATATTCATACATATTCTACTTCCAATTAGAATTACATAGGAGTCCCAAGTTAAAGTCTTTACATTATTTTCTTAAGTATCTTTTACACATCCAAGTAGAGTAGATAGTCCAGAGTACAGAACATTGTATTTCACCCTATCTTGAGCTTAATTTAGGGTATATTTTTGATCTAACAGAGGATTCACACTGGAAAGTCTGATAATCATAGGAGATGTGAGAAATCCCAGTTACTCTAATTGGTTAATTCATGTCTTTCAAATCAGGGCAGTTTGATTATCCTAATTAAGCATTGAAATATTCCCTTGCTGGGGGCTGGGGATTTAGCTCAGCGGCAAAACGCCTGCCTGGCAAGCGCAAGGTCGTGAGTTCGGTTCCCGGTACCGGAGAAAAACCAAAAAAAAAAAACAAAACAAAACGAAATATTCCCTTGCCATACCAGAATTTTAGATACTTAACTAGTCATGTCTGTCTGTCTTTTAAATTGTTTCAATTATGAACAAATACCACAAGACCATAATAATTTCTAGAAAGATCAAAGATAAATGATTTAGTATGTCTCACTAGCTAGATAAAACCTCTAATGATAAAATGTCAATATTTTGTCTAATTAATAAATAAAAATTTTGAAGCATTAGACCAGTAATAATCCCTTAGTAAATGATAACCCCTATCTAATAAATAAAATTTTGTTCTTTTCATATTTATTTTCTGAGTGCAGAAAATAAGTTTAACACTACCACTGCTTGCATCCATAAATAAATGTATACGTGAAGAAAATTAATTGCAGAGACAGAAGCTTTCTTCCTATCACCAAGCAATCTGTAACTGTGGCTTGTCTTCTACAGAATAATAAACTGTTTGTCATGGTAAAAGGCTTGGAAATTGTTCTCTGTTTATCAGGAAATTTTGGATTTGAGGAGATGAAAGGGCTATTTTTAAAGACAAAGCTTGTACATCATAAGTTTCCAAAGTGCTGGAGGATAAAAGTTTGAGCTGGGTTTTGTTTAAAAACAAATTAGTTTAAGGGAGAAGATATTTAAAAAGCATTCCTTTGTATGAAGTAAATAAAATGATTTAAATAATTACTTCTAACTCTTCATTGTTAAAATAAATTGTGTAAAAATAAAGCAAATATGTTCCTTTCAATAAACCATTAAACAAAAAAGTAAAATAAATTATATAATTTTCCCTCTTGATATTAATATCTTCATGTCTTCATTTTTCTAATGTGATTTGTAAGAAATTTCTAACAAGCATGCTGCAGAAAGCAGTATTGAACAATGTTTTATTATCTTCACATCTGACCCATTCAGGAATCTCAGAATTGATGAACATTTTATTCACAAGTTTTTTTTTGAGGACTTTACCATCATATTTTGTGCTGATTGTAAAAGAAATTTCTAGTTAAATGTTATTTCCAAATTTAGGATTGGAGCCCATTTTAATTCTGTCTTTCATCCAATGGATAACCCATAATTCATTTTCATGTAAATTAGAAAATTTAATGTTCTGTGGGATGGCTGTTATTTTTGGGATAAAGACAAAATATTGGGCTCTTTTCCAAAAGTATTCAAGTTTTTGGAAGAATTGTACTTCTCTGTCTTATACAGGAAGTGACGAATGATTAATTTTTTTCTTTTGTGGGAGGAAAGAGGTATTAAACGAACAGTTCAGTGTATTATGTGTGTTGGGATTTTAAATTTTTTTAAATAATTCAAGTCCTTTGCACAATTCTTATACAGTGTTTTGAAAGGTGAAATTCTGTTAGATAATAAATAATTTGACTAGTATTTCCATGTATTCTGGCAACGTTTAACTAAATCTCACTCAGGTAAGCTGTGTTTTTCAGATTTTAAACATGTAAGGCTAAAAAAAGGACCCTGTCCAAACAACTATAAATTCATACTATTGAATGACATGAAAATTGGTTTAGCAATTCTCTGCTGATTTGATTTTCATAACTAATTTTAGGAATAAGTAGGTACTATCTGAATGACACTCAAGTAGTTATTAAATGATAAACAGTACTAAAGAAAAAGCAGCATCTTTAGAAGTGATTGTTTTCCCTATTCCCTAGAACAGGATTTTTTGAATTTGATTTTGAGAGCATATTGCAACTGAATTTTGGAGAAGTGAAAACTTTCATGGATTTTTTTTAAAAAATCTTAATGCAAGGGCCAATATCCTAACCTAGAAAGAAACATTTGGAAATGAAAAGGTAAATATTGGTGTACAGTAATGAGAAATTCTCCTTTTATGCCTTTATACAAAGTTGGGTCTTTGAGATGCTTTACTTTCAGAAGAATAAAGACAATCAAAGAACATAAAACAACAGAAAGCAGCTTTTGTTTCTCTGCAAGGAACTTCAGCAAAAATTAGTGTATGAACTTCATAAAGGAGATTCCGAGAGAGAACAGTGCACATGTGGTTAGTAAGTTGGTTTTCTGAAAGAATACCAGGCAAGGGTTAGAGCCTCTGCTGTCCAATAGGGGAGCCAGTGACAGTATATGACCAAGAGGGCCCTTTTTTTTCCTACTTAATCTACCTTTTACTTTTCTTTACCTTTTGCTATCCTCAAGATTTTCATGATTTTTTTTTTTTTTTTTTTTGAGCTCAGGGTCTCACTATGTAGCCCAGGCTGGCCTTAAACTTTCAGCAACCCTCCTCTGTCAGGGATTACAAGCATGGCCCACCATGTCCTGTTTTTTTTTTTTTTTTTTTTTTTTTTTTCTGAGAGTAATAACCAAGTCTGAGATTTTTCTTTGGACAACTAACAGAAGGGCTTATATTGTCCTTTAAGATAAAATGGTATAGGAGACAGGTAGCATCTTGAACTAAAACTGACAGGGGATCTAAGGACTGTCAGGAGAAGTCGAAGAAGGCTGTCAGGCTGCACACAACATACAGTACATACATTTATCAAGGTTTCTCAAAAGTAGAAAAGGGCAAGAACTTGGCTTCCTTTGACTAAATATAACAGAGACAATTTGGGAAGAAAAAGATTATTCCTAAATGCTGAACAAGTTGTTGAAGACATGTTGTACAGAAATACCTGGTTCTGCAGAGTCATTAGTTACATGGAGAATGAGCAAGTGTGTAGTTAGTTGATGCTTAGTAAACATATCATTGCTTATTACATTTCACTTTTTGAGAAATGAATAGTCATATTGAGTTTTGGTATAGCAATTCATGCCCAAAATAATTGTTGGTGAAGCAGCTACATGAAGCACAGTAAGTAAGCATCCTATGATTAATTGATTGAAAGATTCAGTTTGAAACAGATGATACTAAAGTATACTCAACAGGGCATAAGGCTCTACATGGAACAAGCCTTCAGGACGTCATGACAGTGCTGATAAAAACAAAGTGAAGTGATTAATCAGCCTAATGAAGGAGATTAATGCAGCCAGTCAACCTGGATAATATGAGGGAAATGTTTTCATTTTCTATAGCAGCTAGGGTTTTTATTTGTAATAAGTCTTAATAACTCAAATAAATGAATAAGCTGTTTTACTCTGCATTGCTGAAAGGATTTCCTTGACTTTGTCTCTATAAGATAAGAATTTCATTTCTGAAGGTTCTCTATCACATGCCCTGTTTTTGTTCATGATAATCCAAAAATTGTTTCTATGTTTGTGATTTTTGTTCCCATAAAATATGTATCATTTCTATTCTCTGATCTTTTGTCCTTCTTCAGCTTATTAGTACAAATAAATTTGATGATAACCACATATAGATGGTGACCTTGATTTTCCTTTTTGAATCCAACTTTATCTCCTTCATAAAATTTTCATTTACTTTGTCTATACATTTATCTTAATTAGCCTGCAGTTCCTTCAATTAAGTATATCTCTATCAATGTTTACTGTGACCAGGACAAGTGGTGGGTAACAGTGCTATTTTAAGCAAGTATGAGTCAGACAACTGCAGCCCCAGGAAATCTCTTTTTCTCCTCCTTGAAAACCCAAGGACTAGGCGAGGACAAATGAAGTTATTCTAAGGACACTGATACCAGCACAACAGAAGTAAGGTTTAGAGTTGTTTCTCTAGTTCATTCAAGGGGCCAGCAAGAAAGTATTTTTGAAAACTTTTTTATGTGAAGCTGTTTAAATCAAATAATAATATAACAGCAAATGAAAATACCAGTCACAGGGAATAGTTTCTTTGTGTGAGACTTATTTATTTTGTGAATATTAGGAATATTAGGAAGTAGACATATGACAATTCAATGATATGATCATTCAAGTAAAAAGAGAGCTCTTATTCTAGCCAGGAAAATGTACCAGACTGGGGAAAAATGACCCCAAACCTCATGGTATTCGACTTTACTCTTTCTCTTCATTTCATGGAAACAGGAAAAATAATATTAAAAAAAGGTAGGAACACATTCTTTTCTCCATGGTCAGAGAAATGTAGCCTGGGCTACATTTTTTGTGGAAAAAATCTTCCCCAAAGTGGAAAGAAAATGTAGTTTATAGAGGAAAATTCTTGGTAAGACACAAATCAAGTGAGACATGCACATTTATAACACGTTTTCTTAATCTATATAATTTTTGTTCAGTTACTATTTTGTTTTCTGTGCAACCTTTGTGATTTAGCTCATCTCTACTTTTATATTTTAGAAGATTCTTATAGAAATGCTGTTTGCTTTAAAGCTGTAGTGATTTTGTAACTTTCGTAAATCTTTTCTTTCTTACAAAATAAAGCTGAAGTCCAATATATTCAGATAACTTCCATTGTTTGTTAAAAGATATCACATAATAGAAGAAAACAAAAGATTCTACATATCATCCTATCTATCCATCTATCTATAGAGAGATATTTATTAGAGACACCTTTTTAAAGAGAAACTAAATCCTAAGAATTTCTTCTAATATAAAACTATCACCAGATTATAAAGTTTCAGAAAGCATTAAAAAATATTTTATCCAGACCTTTATTTTATCAATGTAGGAAGCGAACCTCAGAGATCTTAAAGTATTACCCTGAGCTGTTTTGTTAGAGCATTATCAGATGCTATGTGTTTGCCTGTCTGGAGGCTTAACTCTAGAAGGTAAGGAAGACTGAAAAAAACTTACTGTATCTTAAACCTGAGCAGCTGGTTCTCAGTTTAAGAGGACTGCCTTTTGTTAGGGCTCCAACTAGGGAGAAGGATCAAGAGTCCTCCACTTTCTCCAGTTACTGTTTAGAGCTACCTGTTCAAGCCAAAGCCAGATGTATGAGATAAACCTGCATTCTCACTTCTGCCTTTAAATGAACTCTGTCCTGTGCCTGAGGGTCAAGGAATGACAGGCTGTCTTATCATTCATTTTCTGCCTCTTACCTACTCTTAGTCTTCTCTTCCAGTTGATCACTGAGCCTTGTGATGTGATGGTACCAGTTTACTACTGCATCCCTGGAAGACTCTGACCCGAGTCCTCCAAAATTAGCACTTAATGTGGTAAATACAATATAAGGCCCTGCAAAACCTTCTCACAAGAGCATGGTCTTGTTTGCAATGTCACTGCCTCACCTGAAAAATCTGTTTTGAGTACCCAAGGCAAAATGTTACCTCTTCTCTCATACTGAGTAATTTTTCTAATGCAGCCCCAGTAAGGTGGAGGCATTAGGTGAAGATCAAACAGAATGTACTAAAGAAAGCATATCAATAATTTTTAAAATAGGATTTTGATTACATTTATTTCATAAATCACCAAATAAGCCAGGAAGAAATCACTAAGGAAAGGTTTACATCTAATGCCATGTTGCTCATAGTTAACTTGTGACAAAAATTTTGTAGAATCCCTAAATTCCATAAAGTGAAAGTTACAATATTCCCATGGAGGATACGTGTGAACACAACCTTTATTGTTAATGAGTTATGACCATGAGACATCTGAAAAACTGAGATTTTAAAAAGATTTGAAACATGCAGGGCATCTATGGAGACTGAAGGGCAGCGTTTTATCTTGTGAGTCACACAAAACTTGTACAGTTAGCTGAAACCTAAGTGGATCACCCGTGCAGGGGGCACTTGAATGGTCATTCTCAGTTCTGTGATTTTGTGAACCTAATCTTTTTATGACAGGGTGGGGATCAATTGCAAGACTAAGTCCACTTAAAGTTTAAAAATCAGAAGTTCACAGCTGTACTTAAGGAAATCATTGTCTTATCCTCACCCTGTTTTAGATTCAAGTCATCGAGGCCAATTTAAATCTTCTGATTGTATATATGCTATAAGTTTCCTATGCTTTATACCCTTCACTGTCAAATACAAAATGTATTTATCTAATATGTTGACTGACACCACAGCCTGTATCTAAATACAAAGTTAACTTCACAAGAAAAAGAAAAGGCTCACTGTGTGGAAACCACTCAGCCTGTAGGGGGTTTCTCCTTCCTCACTGGTTAGATTCCTGCTTCCCCTCAGGATATCATCTTCTGTAATTGTTTTTTGAATAGCTCTAGTGATTTTAAAAAGCTTGCCTTGTTTTGTTTCTCTGTTTTAAAATCTTTTATGAGGAGATGCTTTCTGATATGTGCTTTTTTCATGTAATTTTCATTTATGTCCTTGTTCCATTATTTCTAGGGAGAAGGAAATTAAAACTTTGGATATGATCAATGCTATTAATGAATGTGTGTACTTCAGTAGAAATCTTTTCTCATTTTGTTCTCATTCTAGGCTTCAGTGCAGGAAACAGAGGAGAGAAGTTAGTATTTACCAGTGTATTGCAAGAGTTCCCATACCCCTAATGCCACCTGGACAAGAAAACTCATCTGCATGTAAAAGTTTAGATATAAAATGATATTGACAACTGATAACAAAAAGTAATGACTTAGCTCTGACTCTTCCCTGGATAAAAATGAAAATAAGCAGATCCTTTTCGGTTTTTAAAGTTAGATAATTACAGATCATCAATCACTAGTTTAATGATGTTTAGTGAATCCATGGTGTGTTTATTCATAAGGATTTAAACTGTAATCTGTTAAGCTTTAAATCAGGGGCATTTTGTGCCATCATTCACTGGATGTGCCTGAATTTTATAAAAAGGAGGATTTGATGGTTTTGTCAAACTTATTTGACCCACAGGTGATGGTTATGGTTGAGATTTCAGGTGTCTCCCACAGCCTCACGCACTTGATAGGGACTAGAAGGTGCTACGCTCATCACTGAGCACATCACTGTTGGGTTCATGGTTGCTGTGCTGTTAGGAGGTGCGACCTGGTTAAAGGCAGGTCGCTGGGGGTGTGACCTGGGCGGGTATACCATCCTCCCTGTTCCTCCTTTCTTTTTCTTTCTTCTGGCCTCCAGAGTGTGAGCAGGTTTCCTCCACCAGGCCCTTATCATGCCATTTCTGCATTTGAGCCTTCCTACTAAGGGACTGCAACCATTTCTGCATTTGAGCCTTCCTACTAAGGGACTGCAACCATTTCTGCATTTGAGCCTTCCTACTAAGGGACTGCAACCGCTAAAACTCATGAGCCAAATGAACCTGTCTATGGGTTTGGATATTGTGTCCCAGCGAGGACAAAGTGACTGAGACAGTGACATAATAAGGAGGATCTGCAGCTTATCTGGAAAATAGGAAATGCACGTTCATGAAAACTTCTGAGTGGATACCTTACTGTGATGAAGAGTTCAAATGACAGGGCTAGCTCCTCTTGCATAGTGGTGCATGCTTGTAACACAAGCACTGGGGAGGCTGAGGCAGGAGGATCACTGCAAGTTTGAGACCAGCCTGGGCTACAAAGTGAGCTCAAGGCCAGCCTGAATTGCATAGCAAGACCCTGTCTCAAAAAGACAAAAAACAAAACAAAAACCTTGCCCCAATGAGATTTTTCTCAGGTAGTGTTATAAAAGCATCCTTTCTGTTGTTTTTTTTTAAAGATTTAAAATGTGTAAGTGCTATTAAAATCTGAGATTGAATACTAATTCCCCCAATAAGTAGTTATTGAATACCTAGTATGTGCCAGTGTCTGTTCTGACCACTGGAGATACAGCTGGAAAATAAAAGCAGTGAACCAGTCTAGCAATGAGAGTTCAGTTCTGCGCACCTGCATGAGGACCATGTCACCCAACCCAGAAAAGAACAAGGAAGCAAAAATGACACTTTCCTATATTACTTCTGAGACTGGCCATAGAATTACTTCTCCCCACTACAGTACATTTATTTTTTTAACTTATAAAATATAAATAAAACACAGATCAGAAAAATATATAAAACATACAGCTTCATAAGTTACAAGACAACTTGTGTCTAGAAAGAAATCTATGCCCAGGAGCATAATATGCTCAATTCTGTTGGAACTATATGCCTTCTCATTAAAGTAACCAAGATTTTTTTACTTTTATAATTGCCATGTTTTGCATGTCTTTCTAATTTTATTACTTAAATATTCTTTTAACCTCAACAGAATCTTGAAAATAATCTCAATCACTCATGCTTACCTGCATACCTAGCCTCTATATTCAATATTGTGTACTTTTTAAAAAGACTTTTTAGAAAAATATTTTGTTGAGTTTTGTATATGGCTCTTAAGTCACTGTTACAGTATCTCCTTCCCCCCTTACTTTTCATTAAATTTTATTCATTGAAGAACTGTGTCTATTTGACCCTTCATTTTGATTATTCTCCTGATCTCTCTATGTCCCACAATTTAGCAACTCAAGTAGAGAACTAACTTCAATTTAGTGAATGCCTCAGTCCCTTTGGCAGATCTGCAAGTGGTACTGTGTTCTTTTATTAGAAGGAGTGCGTTGCTTATTTGTTCTTCTTTACATGGTGTTATGGTTTGTGTCTGGGTGTCCCCCCAAAGCCTCATGCAGCCATGGGGCAGGCTTTTAGAGTTTGATTGATTATGGGTGTGAGAGCTACTCCCGCCCTGGGGTGGATAGTTTGCATATGTAAGGGAGAGGAAGAGGGTGCTTCCGGCATTTCCTCCCTTGTGTGTGTGGTTGTTGCTTGGCTGTGTTCTGCTGCCATGAGCTGTAGCCCTCTGCCATGCGCCACTCTGCCTTATAATCTGCCAAGTATGGACTGAAACCTCCACAAACTGTAAGCGAAACAAACCTTTCCTTCCTTAATTTTGGGAGTCAGGTATTTTGTCCCAGCAACAAGAGAAAAGTAACCAAGACACATGGTATTAGCCACTGTGAATGGTATGACTAGATCCCTTAATTTAATTCCATTTATAAAATAGTGATCTACTGTTGTTATCTAGTTTTCAGTTGTCAGCTATAATAATTCTATAAAAAGGGGCATTTTTTGAACTAGTATTTTGGTATCCAATGATGTTGATAAGGCAGGATAAACTTCATTTTTCTTTTTATCCCCACTGTTCACAGTAATAATGTGTCCCAATCACATTCTGAAAGTAGATGCTTTTTCTTGTTTGCAGTGTATGATTTCGGATTTAAATATGTTTGGTAAGTTTCAACCCATTGCTGTCGTTATCCTCATCAGCCTGTGGGTACCTCACTCAGGCACTCCACTCTTGTGTCAGCTGGGATGAGGAGGAGAGGACGACCGCTCATGTGTCTGTCGTCTCCATTGGGCGGGCTCAGACTTCACCACTGTGGCTGGAGGCGAACAGGAAGCGGTGCAAAACTTCAATGGGCAGCTGTAGTTCATTAAGCTTTTACTAGAGTTTGATTTGCTTTTGTCTCCTCTAGCAAAGCAAGTCAGCTTTGTAGGCCCAGGCTCCACAGGTCACTGCAAGGAGCAGGACTACTTCAGAGTAGAATGTGGAGGCCAGGGTTTTGGGCTATTTTTGTAATTTACCACATAATCTATTGTTCTTTCTCTAATGTATCACTTTTTCAGCATAAATTCCTAAAGCATTGTCTTGGTTACTTTTCTCTCATTGCTGAGACAAAATACCTGACACTCAGAATTCAGGAAGAAAAGGTTTATTTAGCTCAGTTTATGGAGGTTTCAGTCCATACTCAACTGGCTCCAAGGCAGAGTAGCACATGGCAGAGGGCAACTGTTCATGGCCATGGGAGATAGCAAAAGCAACAAGAGCAAAAGGGGGAAGCAGTGGCAGACAGTTTCTTTCCCTCCCTTACATTGTTAGCAAACTACCAGCCCCAGAGCTGGTGTAGCACTCACACCCATAATCCTAACACTGGACTGTGGATCAATCAAAAATCTAGAATAGAATTTTGCCCCATAGATACATGAGGATTTGGAGGGACATGCACACACAAACCATAGCAAGCATATTTTTGTCTTTTCTCCAGTTTATATTAGATGTCAATCCTTTGGGGTCAATCAGTTTTGGTATGCAGAGAATATATATTTTGCAATTTTATTGCAAATCTCTTTCAATTATAGGGAAGTTTCCTTTAATTATAATTATTAGCATTTCTTTCTTTTATCTTACTTTCTGGCTTCAGTTATTCCAATTATCTAAATGTTAATTTTTACCAATTTCATAATAACCTATTTCAAATATATTTTCAATATATTTTCTTTTCTTATGAATTATTTTATCTTCTTTTATCATAATTTTAAGATTTTCCTTTCATGGTTTATTTCTCTGAAATTATTTTTGTTCACTTGGTTCTATGTCTTTCTCATGTATTACACATTTCTGAGTTTTTCTTTTATTTGTAATTCTTTAAATTCTGTTCTTTTTTCTTAGTTTTCTAATGTTGAGTTGTGTGATTATTTTATATTCTGTATCATTTCTTAATTTTTAGCTCATTTTAAAAAATATTCCTTTTAAAGCATTCTCTTTCTTTCTTCCTTTGTTTCTTTCCTTCTTCCTTTCTTTCCTTCTCATTTGTTTTTTTCTTCTGCTCTCTAAGAGGGTTGGCCTGGAGCTGTCACTTTCCTTTCTCCTTAGCCTCAGGGGTGCTGTAGTAGGGATTAAATGTCCAAAGTAGTTTACCTCTGTGCTCTCTCTGCTTTTATTCCTCTTATAGGAAATTTGCAGTTTGACTTGAAATTAAATTTTGTTGCTCTTTTTTATAAAATGGAGTTGTCAAAGTGTTTACTTTTAGGGCAAAGCTGTGTTTAGAATACGTTTCTGAGGTTTGAGATTTTCTTCCCTTTCACCTGTATCTTCTCTTCCTTCCTCTCTGTTGAACCTATTCCAGTTAGCTTTAGTCGTATTCAACTCTCCATGTGCATCCCTTCTAGGAATGGACTGTGGACTGGTCCGGGTTGAAAACTCAGGACCTGGCCTGTGCCATTTTCACACTCTACAGGGAGCTTCTTGGATAACTTCCACTGCGTCTGTCTGTACTCCTCGATTCTCTCCAAATAGGGGCCAGTGATACGCATATCTTGATCTTGCAGCTCTAGCTGGTATTTTACTTTGCAACTTGTACTCTGGAGTTCATAAAAAACATGTTGCATCAGGGTTAGGATGTTTTGCTATTTGATTACTCTGTTTTTATAAAGGATTTGGGGAGGTTCACATACTGTCACCCTGCTGCTGTGCTTTTGCCAATTCTCTCACCTTCTTAGTCTTTTCTATTTTCTCAACAAATTCTCTCTTCTATCCTAATTTCAAGCTTACCTATGTTATCTATGATAAGTTAGTTCTTTCACTCAGCATGACAAAACTATCTTTTTGAGGTAATATTTTATCTTGAGTTTTTAAAATATTAAACATGTATGTATTGGTTAGAGGTACATTACTTACTGATTATGTGTTTGCATAAGCCTAATGTATTAGGGATTAAATGTCCAGTGAGAATTACTTTAGAATATTGTCACTGTGCATTTCCTCTTGGCACTTGGAAGTATAATAGAAAAGATAAAAACTACCTATATATGTAGCATATATCTATATATGTAGGAAATTGTCAGAAACTATATTTCTCAGTTTGAGAACATTGGAACCTGGACCTCGCTTTCCCTAAGCTGCTCTAAAATACTTGTTATTAGTAAAGAACACATCAGGAATAATATAAAAATATCTCAGTTTAATATTTTACAGTTTTCTCAGTTTAAGTCACACTCCAACACAATGTGAAGATAAAAACTGTAAAATGTGATGGCATGAAAGAAATTTTACCTGGGCTAGGAATACACATCATGGTGAATTTTACTTTTGCCCTTTCATAGAGGTGAATTTGCACTAAGTGACTTAAAGATTTTTCCTGATCTGATTTGGAGTTAGAGATAATTATTTGTTATAACAGACGAAGGCTCAACTTGTTATTTGCTACCATGGAACAATATAAATTAGCTGATTCCTATTTGATATCTGATTTTCATGAAATCATCTATCTAGTTAACTTTACTGAAATACAGAGAAGTTTTAAAGGAATAATCAGAATGTTTTCATTAAGTGAGAACTAAGGTGCTAAAGTCATGCTTATTTGTTTAAAAGCAAGTGACATATTTCTACCTATTCAAGAGAAAATGGTCTGTGCCAAATTCAAATTAAGTATTGTGGGTTCATCTTTATAGATATTTCTTAATTACAAAAATTACCAATAACCAGTCTTTCATCTAAAACCCATCAGGCTATATTGAATTACAATTTTATTTGCTTCTCTACCCCAAAGTGACAGTTTTGTGCAGCAGCAAAATCTCTTAATAATATGAGCCAAGGTACATGATCAAACGTGCAAAACAAGCACACGATTATTTTTATCTGGGAGGAGACTTCAAAGTCTTTTAATTAACCACGTGGCTTCAGGCATATGTACCTGTGTCATGCTGATGGCAGTAAGAAACAAAGAGCCAAGAAATCTGCAGTTACTTTTCCATGAGACTCAAAACCTAGGATGTCACCACAAACTTTTGGACCTTATTTGAAATATATATTGATAAATTATTTTTTAAAGTCAATAGATTTAATAGCATTTTTCCTCTATGACACCAAGGACTTTTCATCCTATCATTGGTGGTAGTTGTATGTGTGTTGTGAAGAGGAAGAATGCATCGATGAGGGCACAGATTGCTGTAATGCATAACTGGCTCTGTCTTCCTCTCACTGTCATGTTTTGCCCAGCATAGATATTGATGAACTAGATGACCACTCCCATAGCAAGAACAAAGCTTATACAGAATGGATGGAATTGAAGACTGTGAAAAGGCTTACTCTTGCATGAAGGGCTCATGACTGCAGGAAGGGCTCTTGACATTATAATATCAAATTATAGTGGCCAGAAAATGCAAAATGTTTAGTTATAAGACAGAATACATTTACCTATATGCAGTTTATATGTTCCCTGAAATCTCTACCTTTCTCATACATGTTGACCAAATTCACCAAATTATACAGTTTTTCTGTTCTTCTGAGTTGACAGAGATATTTTTCACCATCATTCAGTTCTCATTGGTGGCTATTATCTCTTCTTTACTAAAGAAAATTAATAGACTAAATATTTCTCTCATATTCTAAAGGTAAAGAGATTTATGTAATATGTTGAGAATCTAATACCTACTTCCAGCTTTATATCCTGGATTGGTGCCCATTTAGCAAATGCTTTTGCTGAAGATAAGCATATAATGATATATTCTCCTAAAATCAATTGATATGGATATGAAGTAGTCTAGATAATGTTTGTTTACCTTGATATTTAATGTATTTTTGTTATAAATATGTTTCAGGATAATAAGAAACATAACAATTATAACTTTAAGTAAATTAAATTATTAAATGGATTTTTCTTAAATTATATTTTATCATACCTAGAATAGCTTGTTTGGCCTTCTGAAAACTATCCAAGTCCTTCTCCAAATACTCTGGAAATACTAATCCTTCCCCTATTACATCACTGCCCTCTTTGCAGCCATCAAAAGCCAACTGGCTGTCAAAGGAAGTAGTTTCTTTTCATTTTATCTTGTATATTCATTCACACTGGCAATGTTCTTTCTTGTTCGTTCATCTCTTTAACAAACACTTGAATCCCTTTTATGTGGCAAACACGATTCTGGTTATAAGTGATAATGTGAGGAACAAAACAACAAACTATCTGCTGCCAAAATGTTGAAAGTCTTGGAAAATCAAAGGAAAAAATCCTAGTAAAATGTCAGGTAATCAAAAGTGCTCTGGAGAAAAGTGAAGCAGAATAACAGGTGCCGATACAGAGAGAGAAGCAGGAATCTGAAAAAAGAAGCAAATATGGTGTTTGCAATGATTTTGACATGAGTAGTTGGGTAAATTTGTTGATATCTGTTTATGTAGAGCTATTGAGTCAGAAGCAAGAGTGTCTTTATGTATCTAGTGAGGGAGAAAACATAAGTTAGTTTTAGATATTTTGAGTTTTTGACTGACAAGTGAAAATATTAAGTAAAATATTAGATAAAAGTTGAGTTAATGGAAAGATTTGGGTCTGCAATTGTAAACATGGAACTTATCAGTTTAAAATGGTATTTAAAAATCAAATACCTGGGGCTGGAGGAAATTACTAGAGCTAGAGTGTAGGTAAACAGGTGAAGAAAAAGGAGTTACTCAAACTGAATACTGACTGGAAAGAGAAGGAAGATCAGCAAGCTCTTGAGAAAGGGAAGTTAGTGAGATAGGAAGAAAATAATAATGTTCCACCTGTTTGTGACAAGCAAAGAAACTTTGCAAGAAAGGCAGAAGATGAGCACTTAAAACTTGCCCTTGGATTTGGCAGTATGCAGTCATTCATAACATTGACAGGAACGGTTTTGAATAAAACTGGAAACAAAAGTTTGCTTGGTGTAGGTTGAGAGGAAAATGTGGTGGAAAACATTACACTGGAGATGGAAGGCTGCTGGGAGATCTAGGCTAAATTCTTTAAAACAATCAAGGAGGCATTCCATATTTCTAGCATGGAAAGTCAAGTCCCCAGGAAAACATTTTTTATTGGTTCCTGTTTTCAGTACATAATGATTGCATTTATCAGGAGAATAGACTATAAATAAGGGAAGTCTTTTTCAGTAAAACTTCATAGATCATGTGTGGATCCACTAGCTTGAATCCATGAAAAAACAACAGGAATTAGAATAAGAAATAGTATTTGGGATTTTTTGATTGGAATATTCCAGCATGTTTAGAACTCATTTTTATTAAGAAGTTCATGAAATCAGGCATTGTGACATTTGCCTATAGTCCCAGCACTCTAGGAGGCTGAAGCAGGAAGATTACAAATTCCAGCCCAGCATGGCAATTTAGCAACAGAGAGAGTGGAGTGATTTGTGGGAAGTTTCAAATGACTAACTGTAGGATTCACCAGGAATTAGTGGGCACTCCTCTAAGGGTGCCTCAGAGTGCTCCATGGAGGGGTCATGCAGTCCTGGCCCAGGGTGTGGCACTCTTTCCCTGGTCCGCTTCCTGGTAGGCATGAAATAAGCAGCTTTGCCCCACTACACCTTCTACCATGATCTCTCTCCCTTGGACTGACCATGGACTACACCTAGAGGAGTTAAACCTCTCCTCCTTTTAGCTGTGGGTGTTGCTTGTTGCATTGGGCAATGAGAAAGCTGACTAATACAGAGAATTTGTCCCAAAATTAAAACAAAACCTTAAGACAGGAATGGGATGTAGCTCAGTGTGGTGGTCCTGGGTTCCATTCCCAATATGTTAAAAAAAAGGAACATTTTCATATAAAGGTCATTTAAAAAAGAGTCAGGAAGATCATTCTTTAGATATTTGTTTGTCTGCTACTGATTTATTTCCCTAACTGCCCCAATCCATAAGTGCTGCTTCTATACTGATGTATCTCAAGTCCAAAACCATCCTCTAAAGTCATTTTTGTGAAGAACAGACACCAGTGTACTTCTCAGGGTCCTCTATAGCAATAGACCAACAGGAGGTAAAGATAATTTAAAAAGCAGATATATTAGTTTGGCTCATTTAATAAGAGATTGAACAATCCCCCAGTGTTGTTCTGCAGTCTGGAGAGCTGGGAAAACATTAGTTACTCAGTGCAAAGAACTGAAAGCTTCAGGACAGGAGGGACCAGGGATGCAACTGCAGTCTGAGGCTGAAGGGCTGGAATTTCCCTAAGGACTTGGTAACATGTGAGTGTATTCAAAGGCTCGAGTCTCGAGTCTGATGTCTGCAGGTGACGGCCCCAGCAAGCATTCACCTGCTCAAGGATAACTGAGGTTGTGCGTTCGCATACACCTGCCTCTCTCTTCTTCCCTTTTTATTCCACCCAAGATGCCAGCCTTGGAATAATGTCGCCCACCAGTAAGTGGGTTTTCCTTCCTTGGTTAGCTGAGCACATATCAGTCATCCCTGGAAACAACTTCACAGACACACCTAGGACTGTGGTTTACCAAATTTTAGGTATCTCTCAATCCATTGAAAGTCACAGCTAAGATCAGCGATGACACCTAATTAACAAATTCTGTCTGCCTCTCTGCCAATGGAAAGATGGAGTGCCCGCTGATAATTCAAAGTGAGTCTGCTTAATCTAAATCACGGGGTTTCTGAACTTTGCCTTTGCTCCTGTCGTCTCCGCCGTAGAATACTCTCACCATTTCCCATAAAACACTAGCTTGTAAACCTGACCACCTTGTCTTTGTGTCCTCACATCCATCATGCACTGAGCTACTTGCGTCACATCTACTACTTCCGATCCTTCTGTTTTACACTGCCAGTCCTGTAATTCACTCCCTCGTGAGTGCTCAGGATGATTGGGCCATAGATTCCTACCTGTGCCCTGTCATATTATCTTTTCACCTTTGTTACATCATGTTGTCTTTTCGCCTTTTACATTGTTACATTTTGCATTCTTATCACATGTAGAATCTTATCCTTTCTATTTCTTCAGTCTTCTTAGGTCTCATGATGTAAGGAAACTAACTTCTTAGTGTCACTCTCAGGGGTTCAGTCATTTGGTTTCATTCTGGTTTCAAAGGTAAACAATCTTCTGGAAGCTTGGACAGCTGGGTAGTGGAGAAAAGAAACAAGTGATGCTAGGCAGGCACTGACTCCTTTTGCCTAGAATAGAATGTGGTCTTGTCAATGGTAAGCTGAGAATGAGGTAAGAAAGAAGCCCAGCTGTCTGTAAATTTTTGTCTATTGAAAGTATAACTGAGTGCATTTTTCCTGAAAACTGAAGAGAATTCTAATTATCAAAGTACAGAAGTACAGCAAGAAAAAAAAAGGAAGCTTCCCCAATGCAAAGAGATTTTAGTTTTCTTGGGCAAAATCATTGATAACCAAATACAAACTTCCACCACTTCTCAGAGCGATACTGATGTTTTCAACGGGGAATAGAAGGACTGTCTGGCGTTCTTTAGTCTTTGCTTACTATAAAAACTAGGATAGTAAGAGTAATAAACTAAATCCAAACTTACTGTCTGAGATATTTTCTTCCATAATTCCATTGCGCATTCTGAGAAGCTGTAGCCATCCTGATTCATCCTACTGTACACTCTTGCTGTCATATCCTTTAGACACACTGTATAATTTCTCCATGTTAGTTCAGGCTCTTGGTTCAACTTTCCGTGTCCTTCTCTCCTTATTTTATATCAACATTTTTCTTAAAATTTTAGGCCCCTTTTAAATGTTTTCTCTACTATAAAGCTTTGATTTTTTTGTCTCAATTCCTCATTTTTATTATTTTATTTTATCTAGAGGTTAACTGATGATGTGTCTCAGAATAACTGCATCTTCATCTCTATATCCTCATAGTAGCTGTCACAGGGTTGTTTGACTCCTGGCAGTTGATTAATTATATTTGCAATGTTGTGAGTTAATGGGCTGGGACACACAGGAGCATCTTTCCTGCTAACAACATACTTCCAGAGAAGTATATCTCCCAGAGATGACGTGAGAATGCAATTCAGAGGATTTGAGATTTTAATAGAGCACGTAGAAAATTAAAAATCGGTGTAAAATATACAATTCATTATTTTTAGTGCATTTATAATTGTGTGAAACCATTATTACAGTCTAATACCAGAACACTTTCAATCCCTCCCCCATAAAACCCCTATGGTATCAGTCCCTCACCCTGTTTTCAGGAAATAATAATATAATCTCTCGTGTGTGTATATATATATATACAAGGTTGGCTCAACTATTGAATGCACATATACATAAGTGTATGTCATATACACACATATATATGTATTCTAGATATTTCATATGAATATAATGACAGCACTATTGGACTTTTGTGTCATTTTACTTATCTTAAACTTTTCAGAGTTAATTATATCACAGCATATATCAGTGCTTCAATCATTTCTATGTAAGAAAAGCATCTTACTGTACAGAAATGCCATATTTTATTAATCTGTGTAACAAAATGGTTGTGTAAAAATTTTTAAAAACTGATATTTAATCCAAATTTATGAAGCTCTTATGTCTCCATTTTAGTTTTTCTGGTTTTCAAGCTTATATTTGAGTCTTTATTATGAGCTAATTTTTCTGTATGGTATAGAAGAGGTGTCAAATTTATTCTTACAATGGAATATCCAGTTACAATAGCATTCATTAAATAAATTATCTTTTCGTTGAATGGTTTGGCACCTTTGTGTAAAATCAGCTGAACATAGACAGAAGTGTCAATTTCTGATATCTCAGTTCTCTTCCATTTTTCTACACCTCTATGTTTATCTCAGTAATTAAATATTTTTATTTAATTGTCCAGTGCTAACCTTGAAACAGGGAAATGTGAGTCTTCCAAACTAGTTCCATTTCAAGGTCATGTGGGCTATTTTGTTTTTCTTTTTTTCCTATGTGAATTTTATTTTATTTTTTTTTTAAATGTTGCTTTGGTTTTTATTGAAGTATTATTATTAATCTTATCAATAGTTTTTATTTTTTTACTTTTTATTTTTATATTTTGGTACTGGGAATCAAACTCAGGACCTTGTGCTTGCCAGGCAAGCACTTGTGCCATTGAGCTATATCCCCGCCTCCTCTATGTGCATTTTAGAATCAGCTCCATTCTGAAAATAAAAGTTTTGATAGGAATTGCATTAAAGCTGCAATTCAAATTGGAAAGTACCGGTTTCTTACCAATATTAAAGCTAATTAATGAAAATAGGATGTCTATTTATGGTTTCCAATTGTT
>NW_004955479.1:7463693-7470014 GCF_000276665.1 Chinchilla lanigera | reverse complement strand
TTGCTAGATATAGAATTCTCAGATGACAGTTTTTGTTTTCCTTTTAGCCTCTTGAATAAACCCAGTCCATTGCTTGGAGCCTATTGTTTATAATGAGAAGTCACCTATTCATCTTATTGAGGATCCCTGTACCTATCAACTTCTCCTTGGAGGCTTTCAAGATTGCTTTTAGCTTTCATCAACTTTATTGTATTGTGTGTGGTTTTCTGAGTTTATTCTACATGAAATTTATTGAGCATCTTGATTGTGTACACTAATGATGTTTGTAACATTTAGATGTATTTGCCCATTTTAAAATTTCAGTTATTATTTCATTTTTAATTATTATTATATCCTTTTGGAATTCCCATTATGTATATGTTAGTTAGCTTTATGTTGTTCACCATAACTCTTATATTTTGTTCAAATTTCTTCATTTTCACATTCTCAAGTTCATGGATTCTTTGTTCTGTCTACTGTATAATTTCTGGTTGAAAATATTTATTGAATGTGTCTCTTCTGTTATTATAATTTCAGCTTTAGAATTAAAGCTTCATTTCTTTTCATAATTTCTCTCTATTAATATTCTTCCATTTGTGAGACACCATTATTTTGGTTTAATTAACTCTTTAAATATCTCTTTTATCACTTTAAGCAAATTAAAAACAGGTAATTTAAAGGTTATGACTCGACTGTAGTCTTCATTTCCTGCTTCATTTCCTGCAGAACCTCAAGATGAACCACCGTGAATGCTCAGTGCTGTCTCCCTGATCATGATCAGCGCTCAGTGCTAGCTACCTGATAATGCTATCTGCCTTGATCATAGTTTTATGACTTTTCATTCCAAATTCCCAAGGATAGGTCAAAGTTTTCAGGATCCTTGTTGCCAAGGCATCTTATCCTCCAAACTTTTCTGCAAGTGTTTTGATTTGTCTATTGCCTGTTTCAGCTGTTATCCTTTGCCTCAGGCAACTCGAGTACTTCCCTGTGTGTGTTTGCAACAAATGATGCCAAAATAGTGACTTTACTGTTGGGTGAATTATGAGCTGAATGAAACAAAACAAGCCTTTTGAGTGGGTCTTCCAAGAAGCCACTGGAAAGGTCAGAACAAATCATTTTAATTGTTTGCAAATGAGAACTGTTTTTCTCCATCTAGTACCAAAACTGGGAGTATGGGCTGCATTTTCAGGACTGCCACTCTGCTGGAGATGACAGACAGAGCCAGAGTATGTTAGCATTCTGTGAAGCTTGCTGTTATTGAGATTTAACTAGTTTTCCTGCATACCCATACACTGTATTGTTGCAAGCTTTTGGTCAGTTTCCAATGTTTTGGAAAAATTCACTTGGATATTATTTGACTGTGTTTAATTCAATATTCAAAATGAATAGGCATTTGGGGTTTCTTACTCCAGAAGTTTCTTAACCTTGGTAGCTTCTTATGAAAATACTTTGCTGTTGTATGCTGCCCCAAATTGTGTTTTTTTTCAGTGAGCTCATGTATAAACACATTCCAGAAACTAAATATATTAATTTTGGTTCTCACACACAGCCTCTGACAATCTTATGACAATAGAAAAAGAATTAAGAACACTGACACACCAAGTTTTAAAGTTTAAATGAAGATATCATGAATGTAAAATTTTGAACCTGACATCACAAAGGAGATATTAAGCTTTATATAATCAATCCTCTGTTTTCATTGTTAATGTGCATACCAATCACTTCAGCATCCTGTTTAATGCAATAATTTTGAGTGGACCTGAGATCCTTGATTTTTAACAGATTTGCAGGTAATACTAGTATTGTTAGTTTTTTCATTTCTTCAATTAGTCTGCCTTTAGGCAAGGATATTTATAATTCTTTTTTGAGAAAAATAAATAGAAGTAATACACAATTTTCAAACTGATTTGATACTTGTTTTATTCAGCAATGAGAAGTAAGATCGTATTGATATTTAATATGTAGATTTTAACTAGCATCCTCACTCAGACTTTATTTCAGGTCACCATATGTGTCTTGGTTACATTTCTCTAATTGCTGAGACAAAGTACCTGATGCCTAAAATTAAGGAAGGAAAGGTTTCTTTAGCTCACAGTTTGTGGAGGTTTCAGTCCATATTTGGCTGGCTCCAAGGCAGAGTGGCACTGGCAAAGGGCAACCATTGCTGGTGGCAAAAGACAGCAAAGGCAAAAAGAACAAAAGGGAGGATGGGTGGCAAGCAGCCCCCTTCCCTCCCTTACATTGTATGCAGACTACCCACCCCAGGGCTGGTGCAGCACTCACACCCATAATTCCAACACTGGACCATGAGTGAATCATATACTCTAGAAGCCTGCCCCATGACTGCATGTGGATTTGAGGGGACATCCAGACACAAACAATAATATTCTACCCATGGTCCCCCAAAGACTCATGCACATCCCTTATACAAATAGCATTTAGTCCATGTGCAAGTGTTGGCAAAGTCCTAACAGTTTCGGCATTGCTGAAAAGTCCAAGTTCCAAGTTTCCTCCAAGATGTAAGGCAAACTCTTACTTGTGAGCCCCTGTATAAATGAAAAGTTAAACACTTCCAACATTCAAAGGCACAAACTAAACATTACCATTCCAAAAGGTACAAACAGGGGAATACAGGTCACTGGGACAAAAGCAACTCCAAAATCCCGCAAGGCTAACATTATGTCCTGTAATTCCACATCCAGTATCTGAAGCAACTTGCGGCACATTGTGAGCTCCAAAGGGCTTGCATGAGTCCACCCCATGGCACTTCTGGTGGTTATAGCTCCCATGGTTTCTCTCTTGGGCCTGCTTTGCTCTCTTCTTGCAGCTTTCCTTAGATGATCCAGACATTCCTGACTTTTCCAAACTTCTGGGTTCTTCAATGCACTTTTCACTTCACACTCACAGCTTCATACATTGCCCTCTCAGGGGCACACTGCCTGACCTCTGAGGCCTTTTGAAATGTAGGTGGTAGCTTTGTTAACCTCTGAATTTTTGCATTCTGTATGCACCTAAAGCCAGTGTCACATGGATGATGCCAAGGTCTGCTGCCAGCTGGAGCAGTAGCCAAGCTTTCCTCTCTCATGGCCATAGGGGGTGAGTGCCTGGATTGCTGAGCACTCTGAATCCAATTCTGAGGAACAAATTCTCTATGCTGCTGCCATTCTGGAACCTGGTGGGGCTACTACCACTAATCTGGAACAAGTGCTCTGCGGCTTTCTTCTCAAAGCAAAGTCTTTCACCTTTGCAGTTTTGAGGCTGCAAAGGGTGGGGACTTGCTGCTTCTTGTAATGCCCTCAGGCCATCATTTTGACTCTCTTGTTCCTTCTCAACAATGGAAATCTCCTCAGCCTTATCTTTGCAGTCCACGGCTTTACTGGCGCTTCCTTTCTGACCAAACTCACAACATTTTAAATCACCCTGCTGGGCTTTTTGCTCTTGACTCTCAACATAAATCTGGCTAAAATCCCCCAACAATAGCCATGCCACTTCCACAACATTCGACTGCCTTTAAGTGTCTTTTGCCAGATTAATCAGTCTGCTGCCACCCTTAATCTCAGTCACAGGCAAAGTCTTTGGGCACAAACAAATGCAGACAAACTTTCTGCCAAGCCATAACACACATCATCTGGAGTCCAGCACCCAATGCAGTCCTTCCCAGCAGAAACCACCCGGGTCTGCTCTGTACTGGCATGATCTCTAACAGCCTTCTGGTCTTCCAAGCTCTGACCAGACTCTCGCATACAGAACAGCTGAAGGTATTCCAGCTCTACTCTTTCAGGCGACATCCCCAAACTTTTCCAAACTCTTCCCACAGCCATTTCCAAAGGCTCTTGAACCACATGGTCAGGTATAATCACTGCAATGACCCCACTTCTCTGGTACCAAATTCTCTCTTAGTTATTTTTCTCTCATTGCTGAGACAAAATACCCGATGCCCAAAATTAAGGAAGGAAAGGTTTTTTAGCTCACAGTTTATGGAGGTTTCAGTCCATATTTGGCTGGCTCCAAGGCAGAGTGGCACTGGCAAAGGGCAACCATTCCTGGTGGCAAAAGACAGCAAAGGCAAAAAGAGCAAAAGGGAGGATGGGTGGCAAGCAGCCTCCTTCCCTCCCTTACCTGTATGCAAACTACCCACCCCAGGGCTGGTGCAGCACTCACACCCATAATTCCAACACTGGGCCATGAATCAATCCTATACTCTGGAAGCCATCCTGTGACTGCATGAGGATTTGAGGGGAGGTGCAGATGCAAACCATAAAAATATGTCCTATTTCACATAAGATGATTTGAAGAAAAAGTGTAATGGCCCCATGTGAAGGGGTTGACCAACTCAGTCCCCAGGGTCCACTAAAGTATATAAGATGTAGTTTTAACTAAAGGCATCATTACAGGATAGAACGGTGACCTAAAAGATTCTAGCCAAAACTATGACTGAAAGTTTCATATAAATACAACAAAACAGAAAATGGTACATCTGAAATTTCTACTCCTAATTTGTAAATATCATTAGCTACAGTACTAGTTTAAAGCATTCATTAAATACTCAGACGTGATAAGTTCCTCTTGAACATTCCAGTTTCTTTTTTATACTGGAGAATGAACCCATAGCCTTTCTAATAATTTTTCTTTTGAGACACGGTTTTGTTAAAGTTGTTAATTGGCCAAGCCTGGTTGCCAGCTCATGATCCTCTGGTGCAGAGTGTTGGAACTAAGGTTTGTGCCCCACACCTGGTTACATACTTATTGAAAATACTTGTAACAGAAATGGCTTATCACAACTCTTAAAATAAGCAGCACCTTAAAGAACTATTTTACCTTTAGATATTAACTGATACACTAATCTGTTGTGAATAGCAAGATACACTTTAAAAGTAGGAGTCAAATCTGGAAGAAAAATGTCAATAATAATTTCTGTGATTTTATTTTAAGGATTAACTTGGAGTGCATTTGCTTTGTAAAATGTCACTGGACTTTAATAAACTTGGTAATTATTTATAAGACTTTAAAATATTATAATTAAAAGATAGTAATCCGATGCAATTGGAAAATCCTTGTAAGTTGCTCTAAAATAAAACGTGCTGAGATAATACATGACAAACAATAATATAATGATGAACTAAAATTCATGCTTGTCAGCAAATACTGTTATTAGCAAAAGATACATAGAAATATGTAGTGCTGATGATTTATTTGAAGAAAACAACTAATAGATGAAATCATTAGTAAGATCAAAGAATGGGATTTGCTATACAGTTAGCTGGAATCACATTTCTCCAATTCTTAACTTTGGAAATTTGATAAATGAAACACTTAAGTTATTGTTATGTGAACTATTCACAAAAGACATATTTGATACAATAGGAAAATAATGATTTTTTAAATTAAAAATAGCTTTATGAAAGTATATGAATATAATCACCATGGATTTGTTGACTTGTTTGCATGTTAAAAGTGAATACAGAATGGGATTCAGGAAATAGCCTCAAACATGAACTACATTATTGCATCATTTTCAGGTAAGCTATTATAGCAAGAAAAATAAAGTCAGCAGTGCACAAAATTATTTACTATTTTGCTATAATTAATTTAAAATTATAAATCATTATATAAATGATAACATTTAAAATGGGTTATAATGAGAACTTATGACCTTGAGGATTACATGTATTGTCATATTTGTAATGGACTATTTACAGAAAATTGGAATGGATGGTCTTTACCTCAATCTTACAAAAGCCATCTATAACAAACCAAAAGCTAACATCATATTTTGATCACAAATTGACAGTTTGCACTCTAAAATAGGAGCAAGATAAGGATGTCCATTATCACCACTTCAATTCAATATAGGTCTGGAAATATTAGCCAGATCAATTACACAAGAGAGAGAAATAAAACAATAAAGGTAGGAAAGGAAGAAATTAAATTATCATTATATGTGGATGGCATGATACTCTACACAGAAGATCCTCAAAATTTCACCAAAAAACTTGTAGATTTAATATTGCAGTTCAGTACTGTAATGGGATACAAAGTCAATACTCAAAACTCAATAGCATTCCTGTACACAAGCAACAAAGTCACTGTTGTGGTCAGGGTTTGAAAGGAGACCAACACAGGATACATAATTTATAGAATTATTTTATAATAGTCACTCAAAGAGTCATATCCAAAGGAAGTACAGAAAATCTGCCACACACTACAGACCAAAGAATGTATCTGAGGGCCTGGATCCCACCCATGGTAATGTCCTTCATAAGTCCAGCTGAAGACCTATAGCCCATAACAATGCACGCCATGAGTCCAGCTGGAGGCCAAGAGCCCACAACAATGCCTCAT
>NW_004955479.1:7454315-7463278 GCF_000276665.1 Chinchilla lanigera | reverse complement strand
CCAACAGCTTCTAAACTTCTTCCTCTCTAGTTCTGCTCCTCATGCTGCCAGCAACAATCCTTAGGTGGGCCTTCCACATCCAGCACTACACTGGTTCAGTTCGCTGGATGTCACAAGTTGACCACTCGTTGTCAATCCACCACAGTCACAGGGAGAGCAGATACCAGTAAATGGAAAGATATACCTTGCTCTTGGATAGAAAGAACCAACATAGTAAAAATGGCCATACTCCCAAAACTGCTAAACAGATGTAATGCAATCCCAATCAAAATACCATTAGCATACCTCACAAATCTAGAGAAAACACTCCTAAAATTCACTTGGAACCAGAAGACACCTAGAATAGCAAAAGCAATTCTGGGCAAAAAGGCAAGTCAAGAGGCATCACAATCCCAGACCTGAAATTCTACTACAACACTACTGTCATAAAATAAGCATGGTACTGTCAAAAAAAACAGACCTGAGGATCAGCAGAACAGAATAGAAGATATAGACACAACCCAAAACACACTCAACCACCTTATCCTTGACAAAGGAGCCAAACATGTTCACTGAAATAAAGATAGCCTCTTTAATAAATGGTGCTAGAAAAACTGGCTTTTCACATGCCAGAGACTAAAACTAGACCCATGTCTATCACCATGCACTAAACTAAAGTCAAAATGAATCAAAGATCTCAATATTAAAATAGAAACACTAAATTTACTGACAGAGAAAATAGGTAGAAATCTTAAAGACATAGGTGTAGGCAGAGACTTCATGAACAAAGCCCAGACTGCAAGGAAAATGTTACAAAGAATCAACATTGGGACATCACCTTATTAAAAAGCTTTTCTACAACAAATGAAATCATCAGTAGGGCAGGAAAAAAATTATAGCCAGTTGTCCCTCAGACAAAGGACTTATATGTGCAACATATAAAGTATTGAATAAAATCAGACTCCCCCAAATTTAAAGACACAACCCCAAAATGGGCATCTGAGATGAATACATACTTCTCAGTTGAAGTACCAACAGCAAATAAATACATGTAAAAAGTTCAACATCATAGATCATTTGAAAGATGCAAATTAAAACAACACTGGGCTTCCATCTCACTCCAGAAAGAATAGCTAACATTAGGAAATCAACCAATAACAAATGCTGGGGTGGCTACAGAATAAAAGGAATCCTTCTCTGCTGTTGGTGGGAGTGTAGACTGATGGAACTACTGTGGAAATCAGTGTGGAGATTCCTTAAAAAACTAGGATTAGAGGTCTCCTTTAACCCTGCTATTCCCCTTCTGTGTATCTTGCCCGAAGAATTAAAAACATCAACATACAGTGATATATGTGCACCCATGTTTATAGCCGCAGAATTTGTAATAGTTAAATCTTGGAAACAAAGCAAAGGTTCATCAACTTAGGAATGTAGAAAAAGGATGTGCTTTTTAATATAATGAAGTACTATTCAACCATAAATAAAGATAAACTGGAGACTTTGAGGTAAATGGATGCAACTTGAAACCATGCTCATAAGTAAAATAAATCAGACCTGTATGTATAAACATCGTATTTTCTCACTAGTGTGTGAAACTGAACAAGTAAATAAGATCCAAAATGTATAATAGACATTGTGAATTGGGAAGAAACTGTTCACAAGAAAAGACCAACTGTGATGGGGGAAAGAGGAAAGGAAGAAATGGAAAAAGAAAAAAAAATTTATTTTTACAGAAGATAGTTAAAATAGTTCCACAGCTAGTTTTTCTTAGTTGATTGAAAAGAAAGGTTTGTGCTAATACTGTTTGGACAGGATATCATGCCTATATCTTGTACTCTGAAAAACTCCTATGAAGATAGCAATACACATGGTATTAATTATTATAACTCTCCTACTAACCTGTTTTGAAACTGTTTTATTGTTATTTTTATTTTTTTCTCTTTACAAAAGAGTTGACTAAATACGGCATATGTCTTTTATTTTAGATACAAGGATAAGTATGTGGAAATTTTCTCAAATGGATTCATGCAAATATTGAAGAAAATATTTGCTTCTTAAAAGTAGAACAACATTGTGAACATGATTAGGGAAGTCATTTACTACTCAAAAAGATTAAGACATGAAGTGAGGAATTTTAATATGGCTTCTTAGTAATGTCTCCAATGTGTGATTTTGGCTGCTGAAAAGAAGTATATGTCACCTGTAAAAATTCTTATATATTCAAATTTAGAAGGAGAATTTTCAAACATATTTAAAAATCTTGCTTATGAATGTTTCATGATTCTTCAATTTACTTGTTAAAAATATTGAAGGGCAACATCTTCTGATTAGTTTAAAAGAAGTCATTGACATTAGATAAAAAGAAATCTAAGGAGATCAATTTCAATAAAATTTTTCAGGAAAGTTTTGACTGTGCTTGAAATATTAGCATAATGATCCAATAAGCACAGTTGAAAATACTTTTTTGATATGAACAAAATGTTATTATAAGATGTCTTTTTCACTGATATAAGATGTTAAAACCAATTATGTAAATGAAAAGAACTGAGAATCAAAGCTCTAATTTTTATATATAGTAGTTCTGCTAGTTTTTCAGATTCAGTAAAAATTCCTATTATAATATCTATGAAGGAAATATCTTAAGTTGCTAATAAACAAAATGGACTTAAAGATATTTTATCTTTCTCCTTTTAATTTATATAATTGCACATGTTCAAGTCTTCTCCATTTTAAGCTATCCAAAACTTGTCTTCTTTAAAATGGAATTGAGTTTAAACTATGCTGGAAATAAAGATAGCAGTCTCAAATGAGTTATGAATATTCTCAATAAAGACTTTGATGTGTCACAGTAAGGCAATAAAAGCTGATATATATATTTTTGCTAGGGTAATTGACTTTGAATGGTAATTTCCTTTCAAAATATAACCTTACTTTCACTTAAAGAGTCAGTAGGAAATTTTTCTGTAGATACAAATTGGTGTCAAACTGGTGAAGTCTCTCAGTGTGTGCATCAACTTTAGTAAATGGTTTTGTGTGCATTTCCAAATATATAAGATAATAATCATGGTAGTAGTGGTAGTAGTAGAGGTAGTAGTAATAATAGCAGTAAGAGAAGTACCCAAACTGTTGATGATGCTAATTAATAATAATAATAGATACCTAAGCATAATTCTAAATAACAAGCATACAATTATTCATTTAATCCTCAACAATCCTCATGAGGTTGGCATTGTAATTACTTTTATTATATTGGTGAGCAAATCAAAGCTCAGAATTTTAAACAATTGGCCTCCAAACTCACAGCCAGTAGTGGAATATTATATGAGACAGCCAAACCAGAAACTGTGACCTGAGATCATGCCACAACCTTTACGGTCCATTAAGGGTAGGAGCAAGGCCAAAGCATCCCTGATTCAGGATCAAACGAATAAAAAGATTCACCAGACCCTCTAATTTCTTCTTGTGCACATTTTTCTTTAACTTTTGTCATAATAATTTTGTTTTTCATGGTGTTGTAAATGAAATATTTCTACTCTTCTTTTCCAATTAGTTATTTGAAGGTTTTTTGTTTGTTTGTTTTGTTTTGTTTTTCTTCCAGTACCAGGAATCAAACTCACGGCCTTGTGCTTGCCAGGCAGGTGCTGTGCCACTGAACTAAATCCCTAGTGCCTTATTTGCAGTTTATAAACCCACAATTGTTTATAAATGCAGAGAATGGGATGATATATGGTCACAGGGTCTGGAGGGGGTACAAATGGGGAGTCATCGTTCAGTACCGATTTTTTTTGTTTAACATAAATTCATTCCCCAAACTGTGTATAGAACATAATGTTTATAGCCAACATTATTCTGTTAATTCTTTAAATTTTTATTGAATCATTCTTGTGATGTGTTCTCAATCCAGAAACAAAGCAAAGCAAACTATACACAACAAGGAGAGAAGGAGCTTCTTGGATATGATAAATGTCTTGATTGTGGTAACGGTTTCTCAAGTGTATTTTATGTCGACATTTATCTAATACTGTGTTAAATATGGACAGTACATATACCTCAATAAGCTGCTTTGAAAAAGAAAAAAATATACAGTTGAGCTTTTATATAGTGACATCATATTGTGCAGTTCACTTATAATTTCCAATAGTTTTTTGGTAAAGTAAGGTTTTCCACCCATACAATTTTATTATCAGCAAATGAATGAATGTGTTGCTTTTTTAAAAATCTGCCTGTAAATATATAATAAACGCTAATTTGAGATCATCACTTTCAAAATCTTGAATATTGTTGACAAGGGTAAAATATTTTAAAAATTCAAAGCCTGTTACTTTTCCTAAACATAATGGTTATATAAAATGTCCATTGCCTGAGGGCCTTGGAAGAGGGTTGTAGTGGCTAAAATTCAGTACATGTTCTGGATATTGACCCCTGTATCCCAGAGAGTGTCCCACATTGGGTTGGATTACCTAGTTGGAGTAGAAAAGTTTTCCAATATGTAGAGGTCACCTTGAGCCAAGAGTCACCTTGCAGCAGTGAGAAAGCTTTCATGTGAAGAGGGAAGTTAAAAGAAAACTATGATGACAACACTGGACAGGAAAATGAGAGAAGAGGACAGCAAGGAAAAATAGAAAAATATAATGAATGAAAATTTTTACTTCCTCAGTATAACTGCAGTCATTACGGATATTATCCACCTTCCTTTGTACAATACAAACCTCTTAGTATAATACAAATACAAATTAGTACCAAAATTCTTTCACCCTTCAAATATATATATATATATATATATATATATATATACACACACACACATGGGAATATGATGCAAAAATGTGAAATATGATGTTCCTATCCTTGTACAACTTTTGTGGAACTCGAGTCCCCATTGTAGGTCATAAAGTTAGGAGTCCTTTATCCTTAATCTTCCCTACTCTGTTCCTGATAGTGATGTTAACTGGATAGAGTCAAATATCTATAGTCCAAAATCAGGGCACAGTTCAGATGGAAATATATAAGCTCTTTGGCTGAAATAAACTAAAGATGTTAACTGGATATTTGCTTAGTGTAAACCTTATTTCTTTAATATAGGAGTTATTAGAGAAGATATTTATGTAACAGAGTGTATCTTACAAGGCTACAATAGGTAGAGATTGCTGAGTGTAGTCGAAATTAAGACGGGGATATACAAATTTAACATGTGTCCACTTGTGTTAGTTGTGGAGAAATTGAGTGAAATTTAGTTAAATAATAATAATTTTGAATTTACTAGAAGTTTTGATTTTTTTCCTCTTGGTATTATGGAGACGTGTATTTTTTTGTGTGTGAGGAAAAATTTTCATGACAAATGTTAAATTATACACTTCTGCAAATAGAAAAAAAAAGACCTAAATTCTGAATTTCTAACATCCTGAAAATTATAGTACGTGATATAGTCTCTGAATAATGACAACGAAAGATGTAATTAATTGAACACTGTCAAGGTTAATCGCAATTTGAATGGTCCTGGATGCCACACTTCATGTCAAATTTAATTTGAATCTTTTGAGAAGGTGAGTCTGATTTTTAGTTGATTTGAAGTCTTCCCCCGAAGCATACCTTGCCTACTGGCATCTTTTCATTGTATGTAGGAATAAAGTGATATGCTTGACACATCCAGATGAAGCACATCACCACTGTACCTGACAGATAAGAAATTTAAACTGACAAGAGCCTCTTAAAACAGGCATAGAAATAGTGGACTTTAAACTAGGAGTGCAACCAATAGAGGCTGGTATGGCCCTGGGCACAGTGGGGGAAGTTTTCCTTTTTACTACCTCTTCCTCCCATGATATCTATTTCCTAAATTAAGATTTTCCTCTTAGACAGCCTGGGTATCCAAACTACTAAAAATAGATGCAATGAACTAAAAATGTGCATATTGCTGTGTAACTCATTATTTTACCTTTATCTTCTATAATTATAAAGTAAATCTGGTATTCCTTTTGTATCAGTAAGAATAAAGAATAAAAGTAGATATGGTGTTATATCACACATAACTGTAATTTTGTTTCCTATATTTAAAGCCAATTCTTTGCTTTAATAAGAGTAAATTTGTTCACCAGTTGTGTTAGTCTGTGTTTCATTACTGTGACAAAATAAGTGAGTTACCAGTGAAAAGCAGGAAATGCTTGCAGTGGCTCAGAGTTCAGGGCTGTCGCTGTGGATCCTAGACCTCAGTGGTTTTTGTTTGTGGTGAGGTAGAACATAATGACAGGGAACTTATAGTGGAGCAAATCTTCTCATCTCATGGCAGCCTGGAATCAGAAAGAGGAGGGAAGAGTTGGAGGGAGAGATGGGGAGGAAGGAAGGAAGGGAGAGAAAAGGGAGGGGTGGGAGAGAGAAAGAGGGGAAGGGACCTGGAGCCTAGTCTTTCCTTCAGGGCAAGTCCCCTTTTACCTAACTTCCATTCACTAGATCCCATCTTCTAAAATTTCTACCTCCCGCTGGCTCAGCAGGCTGCTGACTAATCCTGCAGCAAATGCCTTTGGGGCCGATTAATACCAAATCATAACACTCATCCACAGTGCTGGAATTACATTCACTCAGTTGGCGATGTGGAAAGAGTAACTCATTTCGTTATCTAGTCACTCAGTAAAATTCTGCTGCTTGTGTATTCAAATACACTGAAATTCAGTTATGTCTATTGATGCTACTTTTTCAGACCCTATGATTGCTAGTTCATAACCAAAACACTAATTAATACTTATTTATGTTCACTAAATATTGTGAACTTTCTGCTTCCAGGAACATGTCAAGATCATTTTTCCTTACTCTGTCTGAGGTTAGACCTGGCCATGTGACTTCCTCTAGCTAATACAATACGAGTAGAAATGGTGCACATTATTTCTGGGTGAAAACTTCAATAGCCAATATACAACTTGCCATCTTTCCATTTTAATGCCTTCTCAGTTAAGGTAGCTCAGAGACAATACTTCCAGAGAGAATGATATGGGACAGAGCACTCCATTTGACCCTCAGTATCCATTTGTGCATCCTGACCAATGCAATACAAAAAGTGGCAAAAGGACTTTCCAGGCTATTTGAATTGCATCTTCTGTTTTCATTTCTACATTTAATTTTGAAAATAGAAGAATAAAAACATGTTAACAAACAAACACACATAAACAAAACAACACCCAATCAATAGAAGCAATACAGAATTTCAGACAAGGTGATAGGAGATTAACAATGGTTGTTGTATTACATATTGTTATCTTCAAATTGGTTACTCAGTTAAACAAATATAAGCACGTAAGATTGATCAGACAATTAAACATTAACTAGTCCTCTCAATACAGCAATAGAAGTCAGTAGTACAGCTCTCTCAGCTATCCTGTGTGTGTGTATACATATACACACACACATATTTTTCTCTTTTTTCTTTTTCTCTTTTCCCTAATCCCAGTTGTTCCTTCCCTTTGAGCAGTTTCTTTTCCTTTCACAATATCCACTATACCCTTCAGATTTTGTTCACTCTTTCAGTCACCTTGCAATGATCTCCATCTCTCAGTTGCAATGCATTTGAATTGTATGGCCTGATGTTCAATGTATTTTATGTGAGTAGAAAATAAAATACGTAATTATAAAATGCTCATTGCACTAGATATCAAACTTCTAGATGAATGCATCTAATAGGATTAAGTATAAAAAGCTACTGCTGGGGAAACTATAAAGATAAATCACCAAATTAGTTGTAAAACTCATCAAAAATTACTTTCAAAACATCACAAATTAGTGATGAAATTGAATATTTGACTGGATAACCAATAAGCTTAATATAATGTTCCTATAAGAATTTTACAAAAGCAAATTCAGTTTATCTTGGAGATGAGTGTCACACAGACATCTCCAAAATAGGGAAAAGAAAAATATTCCTCTAATCAGAATGTGAGCTGGACATCACCCAAACCTTAAAAATAGGCATGGGTGGTACATAAAAAACTGAAAAACAAGAGCACATTAGCAAGTGTGAAAAGTCCTTAGCAAAATATGAAAACAACAAATCTAGGAATTTATAGAGAACAAGGTCAAGAGCCCTGATTGAAATAGGTATATTTCAAGAACATAAGGAAACTATTTTTGAATTCTGTAAGTACCAATTATTACGATAACAGATAATAGAAAAATCACTGGATACATAAAAAATACACATAAATATTTAATAAATTTCATCATGCATTTACGATAAAAATGTTTAGTAATATAGGAATTCAAGGATTTTCTTAACTGTTAAATTATCTACCAATATTCTTGAGCAAAAACCTGTTCACTATTGAAATTTTTCTGAATCAGGTGCAAAAACACTCACTACCATCACATCTCAGTTACATGTTACAGGTGACACATGCCAACAAGGTAAATGAACATACAAAAAAAAAGATATGGTTAATTAAAAATCTAACAAAAATGTCAAAACTGAAATAATTACATTTGATTGAATTATTTTCATTGAAGACAAAAGAAGAGTTACAGAACATATTAGAATTTCCAGGTTTAGCGAAGGTTACTGGTTATAAGAACAAAATACAAAAATGAATGGTCTCTATAACCTATTTATTAGGTTATTCGTTTTGTCCCTCTCATATTACAAGTGCTTTTAAAAATGCTATTTGCTTAGCAACCTAATGTAAATTGGCAAGACTGCTTTTGGCCAGAGAGAATAAGCTTAGAAGTATTCCTGACATATGCTTGTTCACATGGCTAATCCAGCTTAATGCTAACCAAATGTTTGCATGGGCAGTTCTCAGACATTTGATGTAGAAAGTAGAAATATGTAGTCATCTTCATATTACTATTTTAACAGACCTGATCAAAATAGGTATTTGGCATATGGATAACTGTCATTTGATAAATTCTTCTGGCAAGATGGACTACCCAGAACTGACCTAAAAAACTTAAAACTTATATATATATATACGTATATATATATATGTATATATATATATACATAT
>NW_004955479.1:7438042-7454160 GCF_000276665.1 Chinchilla lanigera | reverse complement strand
GGATATATATATGGATTTATATATATATATGGATCAGTGACATAACTGTACTGCTGGTGTCTGATGGTTTGTTGAGGGAGACAATTAATGATTAAAAATGTTTTTTATATTTTGACCAATTTTGCGTGGTTTTATCTGGTATCTGAGCAACTTAAGTGACAACAATTTGCAGTATAACAACCACTGGCAAATTCCTACAGTCCTGTCTAGTGACACTATGTATTGTCTCTAAAGTTTTTTTAAATTATTATTTTCTTATTCCCTTTAATGGCTTGATCAATCTTCTATTCTTACATCTGGTAATCTGAGCAACTTCGTTGAAGATAACAAAACGTAGTATAACAACCACTGTTAATCTTTATCATTTGGTTTGAAACCCTATATTATTTTTAATGTCCTTGCTTTGTTTTGTTTGTATTTTGCTATTGTTATTTTTTGTACTATTTTCTTTAAAATAAAAATTTTAATAAAAGGTTACAGCTTATTTCCATTATAACACCACCACCGAGCAAACATTCAGACCAGATACGCTAGTCAGCCCAATATGAATGAGGTTTGAAATGCTCTTTTGATCTCGTAGCCTTGAAGATTTCTCACATCAGTATTTTGTTAATTTTAAGCAGTTTTCGGGTACATTGGGAAACAATGCTAACACTTGCCAATCATTTTGGAACCTTTGACACAAAATTTGTTTTTAAAAACTTGACTGAATAATTGTCTCTTTCAAACTGGATTTTGCCTACCAGCTTAAAACTTAGAACATTCTTCATCTAAAAATGTGCACAGTTCCTACTTCAGTTCCACTTCAGCAAGGACTTTTAGTGGAAGTATATATGCAAAATCCTAGTGTGACAATTGCATACACACTCAGGACTGCAACTCAAGAGACTGGTAGATTAGTTTTCTCTGTTTTGTCTATGCTCACTCCATTTCTTAGCAGCCAAAAGGTTGCAAACCATGTGAGAGTCTTTTGTCATCTGTTAGGAGCTCAGTGACTCTGCTTTGCTTGCTTCATTTCACTGCTTATTTTTGGTCTCCATTTATCATTATTTTTAACAGTTGTCAGCATTAAATGTGATTTACCACATCAGCCAAGTTACACCGCAAATGCAAATCCTTGGCATTTCACTTGCAGTTTCTGAACTTCCCCATCCTCTTGGTTTTGCTTTGCTAGCACCATTTGATTTTTTGCCATTAGGGATGGTGTTCATGGTGACCTTTATTGTTTTAAAGGCAACAAAGACTAAAACAAGCATGTTCAATTAGACATACTTCAACTGTACACACTAGAACACTTATCTTAACAGCCACAATTACAATGACAAATGTAGTTAAAATATACTTTTGGAATTTTTCATCCTATTTGCAGAAAACAACACAAGATAAGTATGTATATGTAATTTCTTTAAATTTCTCATAGAATGTTTCATTATAACATTTAACCTTGGGTTTATATTTTAGTTCATACTTGATCAATTTTATTTATGAAATTGGCACCACATTCCTTTGTGAATGCCCAAACATTATATTATTATTTTGAAACATTTCTTTCTGTTGAGGCAATACATAAGTTGTTTTTACATCATCTTTAGGTTTTTAAGATTTAGAAAAGCTAATTTTTAAACATTTCTCTGAGCACAGAAATCAAATTGCCTTACCTCTTTTATCGTAAGTCAAAATTATATGTGTTCATGAAAACATAGGCATGTTCATGAAGACACAATTTGCATTCCATTTTTAAAGGTGGATGAGGTTTTGAAATGTACATATCTGTAAAATCACATAGGTGCACATTCTTTTAAAATTTGCTCTCACTATAAAGAATGACAAATATAGCTATTCAAAATCAAAGCAGAATATACTGGCTAAACATTGGGATCTAAAGCTAATTTATAAAGTTTTTAAATTCAAATACTGAACATCAATTAGAAAAAAGAAGAAAGTAAAGCTCATTGGCAATAATGTGAGCATATGTCCCTAATCCAAAAGCTTTAAGTGTTAAATAATCAAAAGCAGCAATTTGTGTTAAAATGAATCAATTTCAGATACCTACCCCTGTGCCTACTTCTTATCTCCCTTACCCTGGCATGAAAACTTGAAATTGCTCTTAGAAATCCATAGTTTTTTCCTGCAGTGACATCACAGACTTCTTGATAACGTGTGGACAAATCCTCACATCACCGTAAATTATCAGTGGGAAAAGGGAGGACAGGACAGAGCCCCTGCGTCAGGTGCATCATCTGCAGAACCAAACTCGACTCTGTTAACAAAGAAGAGGATGGTTTCCTACCAGATGTGACTTTACTGATTACACTTACTCTTTCCTAATTAGAGAAAAACATGGATGTGGGACCTTATTTCTTCACTCTTCAGGGTAGAGGAAATAGAGATGGCTACCATGAAGGAAAGCATAAAAGGGAGAAATAACTACAGAGGCCTTGGATTTATGTTACCACACGGAATTCAAGGAATAGTCTGAGTAATATATAGCTCTGTAATGAGATGAACAATTCACCTCCCTCCCCTCAGAAGATATTCACATCCTAAGATAACTAGAAAGTTATCAACTAAGAATCTTTGCACAAATAACTTGAAATAGAGAGATTATTCTGTATTATTCACGTGGGCTCTACAGCAATCACTGTCACATGGGTCATTACAAAAGTGAGATAAAAAGATAGAGAGAGAAACAGAGGGAGAAACTGTGATTACACTAGCCTGGTGAGCTTGATGCATCCACAAATCAAGGAATTCTGGAACCCAGAAACTAGAAACACCTGGATTTCAGCCCATTGATACCTGTTTCAGACTTCTGTCTTTCAGAACTGTGAGAAAATACATTGCAGTTGTTTTAAACCACCAACTTGGTGATATTTGCTGTAGGAATCACGGGAGACTAACACGATCTCCTAAACGATTTGACGTCATTTTTATTCACAGCTTTTCCCTAATTTTAGCTGTGATTTCTGCCATCTTATCTCTCTTTTAAAGTTTCTGAAAAGAGTAGAGGTTTCTGAAAAGGTTAGGGGCATTTCCTCAATCCCCAGTCTTTCTGAGGCTGATTTGCTTCCAGAAATTTCTTTCAATAATTTGCTTTGAGCAAATGACTAAATTACTTTTAATGACTATCTTAAAACATATCCTAAAGAGCATTTGGATTTATAATCTTTACTTCGACTTAGCAGAATTTGGCAAAGTTTATCCCTCCTTGTATATGAAAACATTTTTCTTGGTGATTTCTTTGTGATTCCATAGAAAACTAAACTTTAGCCAGATTAATCAGGCAAGAGAAAATAAAAGGGATACAAATAGGAAAAAATAAAGTCAAGTTATCCCTTTTTGCAGATATGATTCTTGATATAGTTGACTCAAAATACTTCAGCAACGGATTCTTAGATTTGATAAACAAATTCAGCAAAGTAGTATGATAGAAAATGAGCACACAAAAATAGTGTTGCTGAGCACAAGTGATGAAACTACTGAAAAAGAAATCAGAGAAATAATTTCACTTGTGTTAGCTTCCAAAAATTAAGTACCTAGAAATCTACTTAAACAAGAGGGCAAAAGATCTCTGTAATGAACTGTGAAGAATGAAATTGAAGAGGGCATTTAAAAATGGGGAAAAAATCCTAGTTCTTGAATTGGAAAAATTAATTTTGTTAAATTGGCCATATTACCAAAAACCATCTATAGGTTAAGACAACTCCTGTTAAAATATTAGCAACAGATCTTTTGCAAATGAGAAAGGCATATAAAGATAGAAAAAGAGAGAAGGAGAGAGAAAAGGAAAGGAAAAAGAATTAAGATGTGTTATGTATGGTGCCACTATCCATGCTCTCTGTAAACATTTTATACAACAGATAAGTCCTAATAAAATATATATATAATAAAAACAATATGCTAACAACATTCTTCACAGAGCTAGAATAAAATAATCCTAAAATTCTTATTGAAGCAGTGGAGATCCAGATCGGCCAAAGCAATCATGAGCCAAAAGAGCAAAGTGGAAGGTATCACAACATCATATTTCAAGTTATAGTATAAACCTATGGTAACAGAAATGGTACTGGCACAAAAATAGGCATATAGACAAATAAAATAGAATACAAGACACGGAAACAGCTCCATGCACCATCAGCCACCTGCTTTCTGACAAAGGGGCTACAAATCCAACAATGGAGGACAGATAGCCTCCTTAACAAGTGGTTCTGGGAAAACTGCTTATTCATCTGCAAAAGAATGAAACTAGATTCATACCTCTTACCCTGTACTAAAATCAAATAAAAATGGATCAATGAAGTATATATAAAAATGGAAACTGTGAAACTGCTGAAAGATAACAAAGGGAGACACTTGAAGCCATGGGTGCAGTCAAGGACTTTCTGAATGGAACTCATTAACATGGGGAATGACAGAATATAAAAACCTAACAAACAGGATTACATCAAATTATAAACTATCACATAACAATGGAAATGATCAATGGAGTAAAGAGACAACCTATAGAATGAATAAACAATTTTGTCAGCTGCTTTTCTAAAAGAGGAGTAATATCTGGAATGTAAAAAAAACTAAAAAAATTTAACCTGCTCAACACAAATGACTCAATCAAAAAAAAAAATGGGAAAATGTACTGAATAGATGCTTCTTAAAAGAGGTATAAAAATGGGGCTGGGGATTTAGCTCAGCGGCAAAAGCGCCTGCCTGGCAAGCACAAGGTCGTGAGTTCAGTTCCCAGTACCGGAGAAAAACAAAAAAAAAAAAAAAAAAAAAAAAGTATAAATGATCAGTAAATACCCAAAGAAAATAATCATTTTTAGGCATTAGAGAAATGCAAATCAATATTTGCATCAAGATTCCTTACCACAGTTGTAATAGCTATCTTCAACAACTCTAAAACCAATGTATGTTGGTAAGGGTTTAGGGGAAAAGCAACCCCTCTACATTAGTAGGGTTGTAAACTAGTACAACTACTTTTGAGAGTTCTCAAAAAATTAAAAACAGAAATTCTACTTGACCCCAGTATACCTGTATCAGGTATGTATCTGTTATAATTAAAGAGCTCATACTATAGTGATACATACAGACCCCTCCTTACAGCAGTGCAATTCACAGTAGGTAGGATCTGGAAAGAGCCTAGTTGACCATCAGCAGATAAATGGGTAAAGATAATGGGGTATACATGCCCAATGGAGTATTATTCAGCCATAAAGAAGAGTGAAATCATGTCATTTAGGAGAAAATGGGTAGAATTTGTTAAGTGAAATAGGTCAGATACAACAGTATTTTATGGTTCCTCTTATATGATAAACCTAAAATGTGAATAAATGAATGACTAAAATAAAGGAGAAATTATAGAAAGTAAGAAGGCAGACTTTTTGGAGATGGAGAAGAAAGCAGACTGAAGAGGGAGTTAAGGGAGAAGACAGCAAAGGGATTAAAAATGATCAAGATATGTTTTATGAGTGTTTCAAGTCTCCAAAATGAATATCACTACTATGTATTTCAAACATACATGCATAATTTTTTAAAAACATATCTCCCGGATTTTTCTCCTGTCTCTAGAAAAGTTTAATGCTTTTAGTCTTTTCCACTCACTTTGTAATGTAGTTTGTTCTATGCTTTTATACTTGCCCTTTTATTTCGTTGAGATTTTACCCTAGATTTTTTCCTATTTTTATGAAAACAATCTGATGTGAGTTAACAATATTTACCTACACACACATAAAATGATGTGTTTTAATCACTAAAGAAGCATAAATTATTAATTTATCCTTTTATTTCCCCCTTTTTCATTGTAGGCAATTTGCTTTCATGTTATTGAGAAAATGCAGCTAATTTATGCATGCCTACAGTAAGAAAAAAAGTAGAAAATAAAGAAAGAAAATTTTAAGTAGACAAATAATTTCTTAAACAAATAAACTTTAGATCAATACAATGCTTAATGCAGGTGAATAAGACTTTGCTGCCAGTTTTGCAACACAACATCTTCTATTGATTTATGGAACGTTCATAACCAGAGTGCACACTGTATGATTGTGCATTTGCTCTCACTTCACAAACAGAAAAGTTAATATGATGTGAAATGGAGATATTTGAGATCCTCGCCGTGGTTTAATGAACTATATCTTTTCCTGACATATGAAAAATGTGCTAAGAGTGAAGTAATTTTCCCCGTGTATTGTTATAAAACAGTGTTTATGTCAAAGGTTATAGGAATGACATTGACATTAGGCACATAGGTATTTGAGTTTCTTGTTCAGCTATGTAGGGAAAATCCTTCTATTTCCTATTTTATCCCGAAATCTCTTAAAGCTGGAAATTTCTCACTAGAGATACTTTATTTAAGCGGAGTATTTGGTCAATATTTTGTGGCAGAAGATAACATGTAGATGTCATCAGTATATCAGAGAGTATTTGAAATCTTCTAGTTATAGTTTCTGCATAAAGAATTATGCCTAAGTCCATGCATCCTGAAGGCCTTAGAAGTATTTGTGAAAGGAAAGAATAAAAGAAGGAAAAGTTCATGGTTGCACAGCATAAAGGGAAACAAACATCCACTATGCAATTACGCTAAAAGTAATCTTCACATCTTCTAATATTTTAACTGATGCATAAAGTATAATGTGGGCCATCTGTCCTGAGTTGGTTAACATCTTTAAGTAGCCTATAAAGACACTACAATACCAATAACTGAATTCTGTTCAATAGATACTGTGTAATTTGGCCCTCAAACTTGCACCAAACCAAGCAAAAAGTTTTCTGGTTTTTATTATTTTCCAGAAGAGTGTCTTTGGAAACTCCCTTGCTTCTTTAATACTGCTATAGTTTATGTCTAGATGTCCCCCCAAAACTCTATGGGGTCATAGGGTTTGTTCCATGGGTAACTGAATCGAGTACATGATTGGTTGGTTCTTCAGTGCTGGGATTAAGGGTGCTGGGATTAGGGTGGGTGATTGCTGGATCAGTTTACTGCTTGGATTGGCACTGCCACTGGTAGACTGGATACAATGTAAGAGACAGAAAGAGGCTTATCTCTCCCTCTCTTGTTGCTTTTGCTGTGTTGCACCACCATGAACTGTTGCCCCTCTGCCATGTGCCACCCTGCCTTGGAGTTAGCTGATTATGGACTAAAATCCCCAGGAACTGTGAGCTAAATAAACCTTTCCTCCTTTAAATCCAAGAGTTGGATATTTTGTCTCAGGAATGAGAGAAAAGTATTTAAGACAAATATATATCCTTGCTATAAACATATCGACAAAAGCTTAAACTTAATAAATTGCATACACTTAAAAGTTAGTAAAAAGGAAAAATTCTAGAGAGACACTTGACAAGGTGTCAGTGGTTGTGGTTACCCAGTTAAATACTCAGAAAAGGGCCAGGATAGCTAATGATACCTGTTTAAGTATGTGGTATATGTATTGATTTTTTTTAAAAAAGCAAGTATATTGTTTGCCTTGAATGTAATATTCTTGTATTAAAGACTATTCAATTTAAATATATTTGATAGTTTTGATACCTACACTCACAATATATGTCAATGAATAAATAGGTATAAAGAGGATTTTATACTTGGTTATAAATTCATAGAGTCATAGATATAAAATATGAGAAAATATTCAGAAATGTGTGAAATATTCAGATATTAAAATTGGAAAAAGCATTCAGAAGCTGACATCTAAAAAATGACTGCATAATTTTCTTAAAACGTGAAGACTGCATTAAATTATCAATTACCTATAAACAATTGAGTTACAATGATTCATTCTATACCAGTGCAGCAGTTTGAGTATTTTAGATCATAATTCCTTGGGAATTTGTCCCTAAAACTGTGTTTAAAAAAATCACCTCCCTAGAATTCAGGCAGACAATTGCCAGAGGGGTAAGAAGCAATTAAATATTCTAAATTGGTTTATGTGCTGGTGTAAAGATGAGAGGACTGGAGGACACACCTCAGATTTCAAGGGGGTGGAAGCAGATGCTGAGTAATTGTACAATAGGACCCACTAGGCCTAACCGAGTCTGGGAAAAGAGTTACAGTTAGGTTCCAAACATTTGTGCAGTAGAGAAGCATTGATAAAGCTAGTGGAAGGAAAGTCTCCTGAAGGCATGTTACAGATTAGAGTGAAGAATTTATTTTGTGATTATTGACAATTTTGGTCATTGTAAAAGAGTTGAGTTAAAAAGGAAGAAGAGAGAAGTTTGAAAAGAAGTACTGTTCTTGTAGAAAAGGCACAGTTCTCTAGTGGATTGTATCAGGAAAGGAAGAATAAAATATTTAATATGGATTGACAAATAATACTTTATCAAATTTAATGTGAGATATTGAAGTTGATACTGAGAAAGTATTTAACATGCTCAAAAATTAAGGCATTGTATAGAGAGGTAGTAGAGAGGATGTACGAAGGAAATAATTATGTGAAGGGACACAGTGTTAATGATACTGGCTTCTTAGCTAATTCTGAGCAAAACATTTGTTGACATCCTTTCCAGTGAATGTGAAATCCCTTGTACTTCTCCACAAGAAGGATCTATATCAAGCCCTTACTAGTGCAGTGTATTTATTGTTATTAATGGTCAGAACAGGAATAGAGTTCATTTGAACTCCCATTCTGCTACTGAGTGAGACAGCCAATCTATTTATAACTATATTATGATTGAGTGGTCCTAGCTGAGAGAACTGATTAGGAACTACTTCAACATGGAAAATGAGCAACTCATTAGCTTAATTTTCTGCCAACAGGTCTTTTGAGCCCTCTCAACCAGCACTAAGTTGTCATGGTGATGGCCAAAGTTAATGGTAGGTTGGGTAAGAATTCTGACCTGACTCTCTCAAACAGCTAACAAGGTTCTTCTGCCAGAGAACTGATTCCACAGATCTTTGGAACTTGCAAGGGCAGGAATACTTTTTAACATTATGGGATTAAAATGGAAGCACCTCCATGGCCTTTCTGAAAATTCAGACTCTATTTGAGACTCTCTTGTGTTAGACTCTTTTGATTATTTGAGTAATTTACTACGATTTCTTTAGTGAGGACTGTGGCATGGCTCGGTCTTTAGAAAAAGTCACTTACTTTGATCTTTTCTCCTGTCACAGCAAAATCACAGCAAATACTATTTCTTTTACTTTGTAAATGCTAAGTTTATTCTGCATGTAACATGCAAATGACACAAACCTGCTCAAGATTAAATTTTTTTCTTTTCTCCTTTCTCCCTTCACTGTCTTTTAGAAAAAAGTGGACATATCATGGAACAAAACTCAGACCTGAATTATGCCAGATTAAACATTCTTATTTGCTTGATTGGGATTAATACTTTTATGTATATTAACCTTCAAAATAATTTGGTAAAGTGAGATATTAAGATAGCTCCTTTTATAATACACCGACTAGCAGATGCTATCCTATAAATGTTTTATAACTCGTGAATATTTCCAAGAGAGTGTTCTCATGGTGATGGCATACGTGAGTGGGTTTTCATCAAAAAATCAACCAATGGCAAATGGCTGTGGTGGTGGGGCATACTTCTTTGTTGCTGGTAGGAGTGTGATCTGGTGCAACCACTATGGAAAACAGTATGGAGATTCCTCAAAACACTACATGTAGAGATTCCATTTGAACCAGCTATTCTCTTATAGGTATCTTCTACAAAAAGTTAAACACACCATATCACAGTGATGTATCATGCCCATGTTTACAGGAGCAGAGTTCGTAACAGCTAAATCTTGGAAGCTGCCTCAAGAATGGGTAGAGGAAATGTGACATGTATACACAGTGGAGTACTTCTCCTCCATAAAGAAGGATAAGCTTGCATCATTTGTAGAAAAACTGATGCTTCATCATAATGTTAAGTGAAGTAAATTTGACCCATAAGCTTATCTATCATATGGATTAGCTTATTTGAGAAACCCAGTATATGATGAAATGCAAAATAAAAGATACACAACAGGAAAAAATAGAGAAAAAATATTGATTGTCATTCAGCATGAACAATTTTTTCAAAAGTTTACCACAATTTAGTACAATTGTCTTAGATTTTTTATGTGTTCTTTGGCTGGTGAGTTTTCTGTTAATCTACACTTTTGAAAATTAACTTGATAAGAACAAATGAAATAAATAAATAAATCTGATACCGGCAAAAGAAAAAAATTTAAAAGGTGGTGGAGAGGAGGGGAAAGTAAAACGAACTTGGATGTATTGTGCATCTGTGTCAATTTCCCACCACGAATGTAATCATTATTTACTGCAAACAAGTACTAATAAAAAGACTTTTTTAACATGCAAATGCTTCAAAAATGAAAAAAAGAAACGGTAGAAAATATCCAATTCTAGTATGATTGAAATCCATGAGGAAACTTGTTAAAATTTTTAAATCTAGTTTTCAGAAAAATATAAATTAAGCTGTGTTTGTAATAAATTATATTTTAAACTTTATGAAATTTCACATTATGTATAGACCATGTGACAATCAGCTTCATAACTCTTATAGGTTGATACATGTTTATAATTTCATAAACTATATTCCATTCTATGATTAAATCAAGGCTAATTTAATTTCTACTCTGTTGGGGATATTTAACTTAATTTTTAAAAAAATAATTTGAAATATATGTGTTCATATTTTTGTGATATTTATTTGTACATGGTATAATTTATAGTAAAACTTTGACTCACAAATACTTCTGTTCACAGACAATTCAGTTCTCAAACAAAACAAAATTTTACTTCTGTTTGCAAACTCTGCATTCGGTTACAAACACATCCAGGGCTACCCTCTCTGCACAGGCACAAACACAACCATCTTTCCAAAAGTTGTGCATGCAATTCAGTTCATAAACCAAAGTACTACTGTATACATAAAAATACCTGGTAAATAAGGTAACTCATATCCTGACCTTTTGTTATACATTCCCAACAGTAACTTCCAGAAAACATTCTCATATGCACTTCCAATAGAAACCTCTCAGTATTTACTTTATATACAATTAATAGCACCATTTCTTTACCTTGTTAGAATGGTTTTAAATCAGATAACACATAGTCATTTCAACATGTAGTCAATATAAAGACTGAGATATATTAAGTGTTTTCTTTGTGTTAACTCTTTGATATCTAGTGTGCATTTTGTATAGCCACCATATCTCAATCCACACACTGAATTTTCATTGAAAATATCTGATTCTTGCTTAGATTTTATTAAATTTACAATTGTAAAATATACTCATGTATGCAAGTTATTTGAAATATACTTATGTTTCCCAGTAATTTAACTATGAATTTTTAAAATTAAGAGTGAATGTAGTGAAATAAAATTAAAAATCCAGTTACACATTTCAAGTGCTTAATATTTGTACTTAATCAATGACCACAGTACTGTATAGCAAAGGTATAAAGTCCGTGGTGTGACCAAGTTCTCATATGATCCCATCCTGTATAAATTCTGAAGGCTTGTATTTTATAATTTTCCACTCTTTTACTGTAGTTCAACATTCTAACTTCCTTATCTTCCTGGAACCAGGGATGACCCTCAAGACCTTGGTATTATCTATTCTGTCTGCCTAGAAAACTCTTTTTCTCAGATATCCTCTTAAATTGTTATTTCTACTTTATGTTCACATATATGCATCCTTTTCAATGAGAGCTTCCTTGAAAACTGCTATCTTCTTCTGACTTCTTATCTTTATCTTCTTTATTTTTCTCACACTACTAATTTTTTCCTGTTATGGTCTACAATCTTATTTCTTCTTGTTACTGTTTATGTTCCTGTACTTGTATGTAAACACTCTGACAGAAAGAGTGTATGCTCACTGGAGTATCATTAGGGCATGGCAAATAGCAGATGCTCAAATATTTGCTTAATATGAAAGGGTTATTTATAACTCCTGTTACTAGGTCTTATTAGTGGGCTGTGTGTGTGTGCGTGCACATGTGTATGTGTGTGTGCGTGTGTAAAATGGAGACAAATGAGTGCTAAGACTCTGCCTTTTCCTTTTTTTAAAATTTACTTTTCATTATGTCATTCATCTAGGTGCTACTTCTCCCCATATTTTCTTGAATAGGTAATGTATAGTAAGAATAATTTCTCTAATTGTTTATCAGTACAATTTAGATACACATAATGATCACATACCTAATAGGGAAGTTTTTAAATCTTTTTTTTTGTCTTTTTGAGACAGGGTCCTGTTAAGTAGTTTGGGTTGGCCTTGAGCTCACTTTGTACCCGACGCTAGTCTTGAACTTGCAAGAATTTGCAATGATCCTTCTGCCTCAGCCTCCCAAGTGCTGGTATTACAGGCATGCGCCACCATGCCTGGCTTGGGAATTTGCACCTGTACAATATATATCTTGATTTCTCTTTTTTCCCACTTTCCTTCTCCTCCTTCAACTCTTCCTCCTCTCCTCATTTACAAAGCTTTGCTTCCATTTTATCCTTCTTTTTTCATTTTTTTTTCTTTTCCCTCCCTTCCTTTCCCCCTCCTCAGTTCCCTTTTCCTTTTGAACAATTTCTTCCTATTTCACAATATGTATTATACGTGTTGGTCCTTACTTACATTTTGTTTCGCATACTAGAGAGACAATGCAGTATTTACATGTGGCTCTGATTTATTTCACTTCCTAGTATGGCTGAGTATTACCTATTGGATAAAAAACCCATATCTTCTTTATCCATTCATCAGTTGATGGACATTTGGCTTGTTTCCAAGATTTAGCTATTGTAAACTGTGCTGCTGTAAATATGGGTGCACATATATCACTGTGATAAGGTGTTTTCAATTCTTTCACGAAGATACCAAGAAAGAATAATCACTGTGGAATTAGTGGGTGGATTCCTGTCTTAATTCTTACCTTGCATCCTATTAGCTCATGCCAAATTCTAATTTTTGCTGAAGGGTCAGTGGTCAAGAAACTCTTCCAACTTTAAATACGGGCTAAGCTAGTCATAGACATCCACACAAATATTCTTATGAATTCAAGCCGTTGGCACAGACTACATAGAACTAAAATTAAACAGTGGTATGCCCTGCAAATAAGCTTTATCATATAAGTGAATTAAACAATTAATTATCTTTTATTTCTCCTGTTAGATAAAAATCAGTTGTTCCCAAAATAGAGTTTGCCTATGATTCTGTAATAGATAGTAATTGTGCCTCATGCATATATGCATTTTAGAACTGTTTGCATAATGTATATTTGGCTCTGAAGAGATCATAAACTTAGGATATTATATCAATAGTATTAAAGTAAGAGCAAAGCATCAATGGCTGTAAGAATGATTTACCAATAAAAAATTAGATCATAGTTATAAATATTGACTATAAACAGTAATGACTTAATGTAAGGCAAATTTTAATTATAATAAAGCACTCATAATAACAGAAGGAACAATCATCATCTTCAGACATCCCCCCGTTTTACTGTACCTCCTGTAGAAATGAATAAAAGCTGTTTGAATGAATGAAATTAATTTTACAAATATTTATCATCTTACAAGAAGCTTCCACGTGACAATATTGCCTGCGATGTTGCAGAATTACTGCCCTCAGAGGTAACTATCTCATTTGCCCATTTACTTAACTGTACCTGCAGTGGCCCTGCAAGTTCTCAGCAGGATAATGCCTTCTTTTGGCTACCACTGCCTTTGTTATTGCAGGATAGGTTTTTCGAATGCTTTCTAATTAAATCACTGTTTGAAGACTCTCCAGGGAGTCAGGTTTTAAAGCTGCTCATTTGTGGTGAAATTGAGCATATGGAATGTGTAATGTTGGACTTGGTATGCCTGGAATTGCTCACTATTTGAATCCAAGACAGTTAATCCCCGTTTTAACAAACTCACGAGTAATCAGATTAAACAGGAAATGAGAATTTCATAGGTAATGGTGGCTTTCACTATGGTTCTTGGCATAAGCCAGCTGATTTCTCATGTACTCTTTCCACACTTCTTGCCGGGGAAGCTTCTGTTGACCCTTCAGGACCTAAAGAAATGCCCATTTTTTTCAGAAAGCCTTTTGCAATTTTCATAGGTTTTTGATTATTTCTTACTTTAGCCTATCCCAACTTTTGCATGAGAACTGCATCAAATTTCCCTGTAAGGTCAACATTGAACCTAACTATCGAATTTGATTTGGTTCTGTTCTCCAATTCAGTTTATGACCGGAATCATCACCACTATAGTAAGCACATAAAAACACCATTGATGTGAGCTATAATTCTCTATTTGCATTTTATTTTTGTGTATCATTATTTGAGTGTTGCAAAATTCCAGTGTAACTATTAACATTATTCCCCACAGAGACAAAGAAACAGGTTTAGAGAAGATAAAGAGCTGTGGAAAGAGGGCCAGAGGTGAGAAACCCAATAGTCTTAGCTCCATCCGTGTCGGTTTTCAATTTCTGTTTGGATGATGCTTTGGCTTGATTTAATCAATATACATTTTTTAAAAATTTGAGTTAATTTTTCATATCAAAGTACTGAACACACACACATATATATATATATCTACATATATAAATAAAGGTTAAAGCATTGATAAGATGTTTAAGGTAATGTTTTTGTAGTTGTTGTTGTTTTCATTGTTGTTGTTATTTTAAGTGTTTGTTGTACTGGAGACTGGGCCCAGGGCCTTCACACTGCATTACATCTCTAGACATTTTATACATTTTTAAGATTTTTATTAGTATTAGTACATGTTTCCCATCCTTAAAGATTACATTCTTCATGGAGAGTTGGTATGTGTACATAATTTTTTTTAATTTTGACATAAGATCTTATGAAGTTACTAAATTGACCAGGTTAGGCTCAAACTTGTGATCTTCCTGCCCTAACCTCTCAGAGGGCTTAGAGTACAGGCGTGGGTTACTAATCCGAGAACAGAGGCAATTATAAATTCCTCAGCATAATAATGGCACTAAACTATTCATATTCAAGGTAAATTTGATTTATATCAAAACATTCTATTGAATATGTCCTCAAAGTGAAATATTGTGAGAGTAATTTTGATATTCATTTGAAAGTTTTTCTGTAATGTATAGTCTAAAATAAAACAACAGCATATATGGATTAAATATTTTTTTAAGAAATATCTAAATGTATTTCTTTTCAGTAAGGAATATTTCAATGGGCAGTTAAGTAAGAAACTGATATTGAAGTAAAACTATTTAAAGGAAAACAGAGACGTTATACCTTGGGCTATTATTGTTCAGGATGTAAACCTGTTAACTAGGACATCTTACCTGATCTTTGCGAACTTTCCTTTGGAAATACTTACACAAAGTATTATCCACTTAGATTTCATGAATTAAGGCTGATCTGAGAGCCAGTAAATTCAGGACTGTAAACTATATTTATACCCCCAGTACCCATATTTCATTTATTTCACAAATGTTCAGTTCTCACTATGGTTTAAGAACTGCACTACATTTTAGGGGATGTAGTCCCAGACAATAGAGAAAGGTAAACATTAATCAAGTAAATAAACACATTCGTGCATAACACTGTTTAGGTATGTCTGCTGTAAATGATTGTTGAGTTAGTACTGAAAAAGATTTGAAAATTGACCAAACTTTAGTTAGCCTTCTAAATTGGATAGGTCCATGAATTCTTTAAATTCTTTTTTTTTTTTTTTTTTTTTTGTCTTTTTGAGACAGGATCTCTCTATGCAGTTCAGGCTGGACTTGAGCTCACTTTGTAGCCCAGGCTGATCTCGAACTGGAGATGATGCTCCTACCTCAGCCTCCTGAATGCTGGAATTACAGGTGTGTGCTGCCACGTTCGGCTAATTCTTTAAATTCTTAACTTGAGTCTCTTTTAACTTGAAGATTAATGCATGAGTTTCAGGCAATTCTCTAACTATGAAAACCATGATGATATTTGCTAATATGTTGAATAGAGATTACTTCTTTCATTGAATTCTTAAAGATGTTTCAAACCTAAAATAAGATAAATTAGAAGGTTCAGCACAATGGGCTGTATAAATTCAAGATAAAAATATTAGGAGTAATCTTGTGGACTGCTTTCTTGTAAAAAATAAAAGGCAATCTTGTCCCTAAAGTATTTTAGAAATATATGCCTTTGGTGACCTTGACAAAAATGATTTCTTTTTTTTTTTTTTTTTTTTTTTTT
>NW_004955479.1:7398351-7437942 GCF_000276665.1 Chinchilla lanigera | reverse complement strand
TTTTTTTTGGTTTTTCTCCGGTACCGGGAACCGAACTCACGACCTTGCACTTGCTAGGCAGGTGCTTTGCCGCTGAGCTAAATCCCCAGCCCTGACAAAAATGATTTCATCCAGTGAAAACATAAACCAAGATTAAAAATACTAAAAAAGTAATAGTATGATAAAATAGTGAGAGGATTCTAAGCTCCCAAAATATAAGGTTAAAATAATTATTAGAAATATGGCTACAAAAATGGAATAATTAAAAGCCAATGTTTCACTTAATATTATTTGATAGCAATTATTTCTGTAAGAATGGTCATAGCCTCTCATATAAAAGACTTTGATGGAAGAAGAAAAGCAGGGAGGAAGAAAAATCAGGGATAAAAATAAAGGGTTCTAGTTTTTTGTCATACGAACAATAGAAAAATTGACTTATTGATTAATTTTAGGGTTGTACATTGAATAAAGTTCTTGTGTGTAACTTAACATCATTTGAACACTACAAGTACATGAATTCAAATTCATTGTGAAGTCAAATAATCTTAGTGTTAAAATAGAGGAAACAGAAGAAATAGGAAGAAATAAAATTATGTAAGAGAATTTTAACCAACCTCAGAGTTTGTGGACATTTCTGTATAAATATAATATATTTTCATATTTCAAAATTCAGCTATTCAGACTACTCATAAAGAGCACATCTGCAAAACTTACCACTTGGGGATTAAAGGGAACACAGAGACTAATCTGGAAACTGTAAACTACCTGCATGCAATGACGATAATTTATGAACAAGTTGAGCTGATAACAAATGCATTTTTTTAAAAAAGACAGATTTACCTCACACTGACTAAAAATGTCATAGTGAAGTTTTACATATTAAAAATCAAATTACATGGATTAATACAAATATGAGAAATCTATACAAATATAATTTTGGAAAAGAGTAATTAGCATTTCCATAACCATTTATAAATATTAAACAATAATTAAGAAAGATTTATAAAATTTTAATCTTTTCCTAAAGTTGTCAAAGAAATAACATATAAGTTATCTTATATCATATAAGTTATCATAAATTCATATTAAATATGTAAAACTGTTGCTAAGTTATATTGGTATATTTTAATAGACAGCAAGTTCTAACATCTAGAACATATGATGCAAACACTGCATCCCCAAATATATGTAATTCAACAAATTATATGGGGATTTCTAGGGAGGGCTGGAGGGAGGGATTTTTTATTTGATTGTAAACTTCATCTAGAAAATAATAAATATTTGATGTAAAGGTAAAACTTTGTTATGTAGTATGCATTTTGAAACAATTATGCATTTACATAATATGCATAATGCATTACACATTATTACAGTGCTGCAGTTTTTAAAATCACATGCTTTTAGTGCTGTGATCAAGCAAATCAGTAAGAAACCCAACCATTATTTTATGTAATAATAAAAATCTTTGTAGAATGAATATTGATGGCGGTTGACAACTGAGAAAAATACACATAGTTGCCTTGAATTAACCACCTTAAATAGAAAGTTGCCTCATACTCTGTTCAATTGTTTGTTATTTTCCTAATAAAATAAACTATTTCCCAACATTTTTCATAGTTAGGCAAAATAGTATGACTGTTCTGGCCAGTGCAATGCAAGTAAAAGTAATATGTTCAAATTTCTTTGGAATGTTCCTAAAAGAGAATGTCATACTTTTCTCTTCTATCCGTCTACTAACTGGCTAAAGTACGGATGTAATGACTAGATGGATGCAACAACTTTGGTGAAGAAGTGGAAGCCAACTGTTGAGGGTAGCAGAGAAAGAAAGAAAGGAAAAGCAAAACGTGCAGCAGGAACATAACCTCATACTTCCTATGGATTGTAATGGTTGATTGATTGTGTCAACTTGAGAAGTTTAGAACCTGAACTAAATCAGCTCAACAATTCTACACCATAGGATGTAGAGGACCCACTCTCGGGTGGCTCATTGCCTTGATGGCATAAAAGGGAAATGAGGAAGGACTGATGGGCTTCCATTCTTCAGAGTAGCTCTGGTCTTCAGCTTGGACATAACCTCCTGGCTTCTAGTGCAGACTCTTGGGCTTCCATCTTGGATCTCAGCCTTCCAGCGTAGACTCTTCAGCTGTTTGTCACAGACCCATAGGTCTGCTGATATGGACTTGAACAAAACACTGCAGTGAGCTCCAAAACTTGGGCTGAATCCTTTGTCTTCCGGCCTGCAGACACCCTCTGCACTCTTCCTCATCCAACTCTGTGGCTGACCATTGTAAGCCAAAGTTGTAATTTCTTACACATTTTTGTATCTTGTGTGATATCTGTTTCTCTAGTAAAACCCTGGCTAATTAATGGACTCACAGGGTTTTGTTTTTACATGTTTTTTATTAACCCATGAAAGATAGAAACTGCTCTCTTGGTTTTGTAAAATCACCATTTTGTATGTGCTCTCATTCAAGGATAAACTATATTTGTTATGGTTTGTGTCTGCAGGTCCCCCCAAAGCCTCATGCAGTCATGGGGGCAGGCTTCTAGATTTATGATTGATTTATGTATGGTCAAATTCTGGGATTATGGGTGTGAGTGCTACACCTGCCCCTGGGGTGGGTAGTTCGCATATGTAAGGGAGAGGAAGAGGTTGCTTGCCACCATTCCTCCCTTTTGCTCTTGTTGCCTTTTCTGTTTTTGGCTTCCATGAACGTTTTCCCTCTGCCATATGCCACTCTGCCTTGGAGCCAGCCAAGTATGGACTGAAAGCTCTACAAACTGTAATCTAAGGAAACTTTTCCTTCCTTAATTTTGGGCATCAGGTATTTTGTTTCAGCAATGAGAGAAAAGTAACCAAGACAATGCTGCAGCATTTTCTAAAAAAATTTTTTTTAATAACATGTATATAATAATCAAATTCCTTTGGGGGAATTTGTACCTGTACATGATATATCTTAATTATTTTTCCCCATTTGCTTGCCCTCTTTTCAATCCTTCTTCCCCTCCTCACTAACAAAAGCCCTATTTCCATTTTTTAAATTCAATTCCCATTTATAAAAAAATCACTTTACCCTCCCCCCCCATTCTCCTTTCCATTCGAGATTTGAGGAAGTTCTTCTGACTTCCTCATACCTGTCCTCCATTTTGCACCTTATTTACACTTTGGGTTTCTCACACAAGAGAAATAATGCAATATTTAAGATTGTGTGTCTGACTTATTTCATTTAAGATTATAATCTCAAGATGAATCCATTCACCTAAAAATATCCCAACTTTATCCTTCCTTTTAGCAGAGTAGTACTCTATTATATGTAAATGCCACATTTTCTTTATCCATTCATATTTTGATGGGCATATGGGCTGTTTCCAAGATTTAGCTATTATAAATTTTGCTGATATAAACATTTGTATGGATTTATCACTGAGGTATGGCGTCTTTAACTCTTCCAGGAAGATATCTAGAAAGGAAATAGCTGTGTGAAATGGAATATCTAATTTTAGTTTTTTGAGGAATTTCCATACTGATTTCCATAATGTACCAAGTTATATCCACCAACAATAAAAAAGGGTTCCTTTTTGTCCACACCTCTCCAGCATTTGTTATTGGTTCTTTTCTTGATGGTAGCCATTTTTTCTGCAGTGAGATAGAATCTTGGAGTTGTTTAAATTTGCATTTCTTCAATGACCAGCAATGTTGAACATTTTTTCATACATTCCCTGTTTGTACTTTTTCATCTGAAAAATGTCTATTCATTGGAGATGCAGATTTTTGGATTGGATCTTTAAATTTGAGGGATCTATTTTTTCAGTTTTATATATTATTCCTCTGAGGGTAGTGGGCCAATATTTTTTTCCCATTCTGTGGAATGCCTCTTTACTCTGTTGGTTTCTTTTGCTGTGCAGAAGCTTTTTCATTTACTTTGTAGTATTTCTTGTGCAATCAGTGTTTTACTCCTAAAGTCTTTGAATATACCTATGTATTCAAGAGTTTTATCTAATCTATTTTTCAGCAGATTAATTGTTTCTGCTTTAATATTTAGATCTTTGATCCAATTCAATTTTAGTTTAGTGCATTGTGAGAAATATAGATCTAGATTCAATTTTTGGCATGTAGAAAACCAGTTTTCCTGACACCATTTATTAAAGAAGCTATCTTTCTTCCAGGGAAAGTGTTTGGTTCCCCTTCTCAGAGATAATATAAGGAAGTGTGCTTAGAGCTGTTTCAGTATTTTCTGTTGTGTTCCATTGATTCTCAAGACTGTGTTGTTGCCAATAACATCTACTATTATCAATGTAGCTTTGTATTATAATTTAAATCAAGGATTTTAATGCCCCCTGCATTCCCTTTGTTGCCCAGAATTGCTTTAAATATTCTGGGCCTCTTCTGATTTTACATGCATCTGTATTGTTTTCTGTAAGTCTGTAAGGAATGCTATTTTGACTGGAATTGCATTAAATTTGTATAACAGTTTTGGAAGTATGACCATTTTTACTATATTGGTTCCGTCTTGACTCTAAAATCAAGAACAAGACAGGGATGTCCACTATACACTCTTTTTCAGTATACTGTAGTTCTAGAAACAACCAAAACAACAGGAGAAGAGAAAGAAATAAAAGAAATATGAGTAAGAAACAAAGAAATTAAATTATCATTATTTGCTGATCATATGTTCCTCTACATAGAAGACCCCCCAAAGCTCCACCAAAAGACTCCTAGAATTAATAACCAAGTTTGGTAACCTATCAAGATACAAAGTTAACACTCAAAAATCAACAGTGGTCCTATATACCAATTGCAAACTGCCTGAAAAAGAAATAAGGGAAATAACACATTTCACAAAAGCATGAAGAAAAATGAAATACTTAGGAATTGTCTTACTTACTTTTCTCTCATTAGCAAGACAAAATACCTGACACCCAAGGCTAAAGGAGAAAAGGTTTATTTAGCGCATAGTTTGTAGAGGTTTCAGTCGATAATTGGCTGGCTCCAAGGCAGAGTGGCTTGGAGGAGGAGAATAGTCATAGTGGGCAGAAAGTAGCAAATTACCAAGCAGGGGGAGGCAAGACCCTTTCTGTCCCATATATATTGTATTTAGACTGCTGGGTTTAGGGTGGTGCAAAAGTAATCAGTGGACTGATTTAGCAATCACACACCATTAATCCCAGCATCACACACTGTAGATTCAGCCACCTCCCAAAAAGCTTAAAGCTGCACAAGGCTTTGGGGGGGGGGCATCTAGACACAAACCATAACAGGAATCATTCTAACCAAAGCAGGGAATGACTTGTGTATTGAAAGGTACAGTACTCTGAAGAAGGAGAAAATGGAAAAATATTCCCTGTTCTTGGACAGACAGAGCCAATATATTGCTTTCTTTTTGTAGTAAAATAACTGTATTTGCTGCTCTAGATTTTTACTAAATCAGAATGTGAGACAGAGCCATATAACATTAACTTTGTATTTTTTAATCATTTAAATTATTTGTACATTACTAGTAATATAGAAAACACTCAGTGCCATAAAACATAGCAAGACATTTTAAATATTTTTAAAATCTCTATAGTAACTCTTACAGGGCTATTACTCCTCCCCCATGTGGTATGATCTATAGTCTTTAAGGAAAATAACTATACTGAATTTAGTGTTTATCATTTCCATGTTCATATGTTTGTTACAAAGGTAAATGGCATGATTTCAGATTTTTGAATTTAATACATGAGGCATCACACCATATGTAATCTTCTGCTAGCTGCCTTTTCTCTATCATTTTTATAAGATTAATCTATGATGATATTCCTTTGTCTAGTTCGTTCATTTTCATTGTGATACGGTACTCTTTACGGACTATATTATAATTCACTTATATTTTTTCTCTTTGATGGTCCTTTGCATGGCTCTTACTATTTTCATATAAAAATCAAAGGCTGTCATAAACAGTATTGTATGTCTTCTTGTAGGCAAGTGAATTTCATTAATGCATACCTAGTAGTAGTAGTAGTAGTAGTGTATATATTGGCCTTTACTAGTTTTTGCCAAATTGGATTGCAAAGGTAAATGTTCTTTGAGACCATGTGAACACTTAACGTTGCCAAAGTTTAAAATATACTGTTCTATTAAGGTGAAATGATACTTCTTTTTTCTTTGATTTGTTTTTATTTACACTGAGTATGACTGATTTTCACACAGGTCTAAACCATTTTACTTTTCATATCTATGAATTTTATGTTGGCTTTTGGCACAGCTGTTTATTCAATAATTTGTCATTTTCTTAATGATTTATTGAGTGAGTCTGCATTCTTTACTAAAAATATTTCTTACTTTTTAACTAATTGAAGCTCCATAAAAAGAACTTTTGCTTAAACATCAGTGGTATTTATGCTCCTACATAAAAATCTGTGTCCTGGAGTCAGTTTAAAGTAGAAAAAGTAGAAAAACTGATGAATTTTTCTAATGTTAACTCTGATCTGTCTTTTACGAATGAAGAATCTCCCAGCTCAGAGTCTATAAGGGATAATGTTAACAGAAGAAGCAGAATTTCCCCCTCCTTTTTATTTCTCCCCTGTGGTTGGTTACAATCCAAGTCTTCTTTCAGGCTCTGGTAGAATTACTGACTTAAAAAATACAAGAAGGCCTTAGCCACAGGAAAGGTCAATGAGACAGCCCTTGCTCTTCCTGTCGTTGCTGGTGGCCACGTCCAGCCCTCACGCCTTGGTTCCCTACCCACTGAGTGCACCTTCACAAGCACCCTGGGATGTTCCTAAGCCACATGTGTTATTCACCAAGTCTGAGGGTTCCAGTCTCTGACTGGGATGATCAGTCTGGATCCATCTTTACTTTAAAGGAGTTTAGTTTTAGCCTTTATACATTTAAATATTACATAAGAGTAAACATAAGGAAAATGTTTCCTATCACTAATGACTCCCTCATTTTTTAGACAATCAATATTAATTACTTTCCATATAACTCATTATATATTATGATGATACACATATGAAGATATGTATGTATAAATATATAGATATCTAAAGATATATAGATCTTCTCATTTTTAAAGAATCACACTTATTCACATAGGTTTGTATTGTTTTCAGTAGAATAATGCTTCCTAAAGATGTCCGTGGCCTGATCCCTGAAACCTGTGTATGTGTTACTATAAGGAAAAAGCACGTACAGATACGATTAAAGGTATGATCTCATGACTAGCAAAGGTGGTCAGAGAGGTGTGACTATAGAAGGACCAGAAAACAAAACAGTGTTGCTGGTTTTGAAGATAAAGGAAAGGAATTGTAAACCAAGGAATGTGGATGACCTCTAGAATCTCTAGACATTCTAGAAGCTGGAAACTCAAGGAAATGAATCTTTTCTAGCTCTGCAGAAAGGAGCGCAACCTTAGCAACACCTGGAGTGATTACAGAGGGACTCTTCTCCATCATCTGATTGACAGAACAGTACAAGAAGAAATTTATGTCATTTTAAGACTAGAAGTTTGTGTTTATTTGCTGCAACCACAACAGAAAACTAACGTAATACATACTACTTGCTTTCTTTCAAATTTTTAAATAAAGAAATTCCGTATCAGTATATAAAGGACTCAGTTGGGTTTTTTCTTAATTTTTATTTGTTTTACAGAGTGTATTTTATTATTAAATTATGGTCACCATTACTATGGATTAAACGTTTGTGCATTCCCATAATTCATATTTTGAAACTTAATCCCCAATGCGATGGTATTTGGGACAGGGCCTTTGGGAACTGATCATGTAATAAAGGAAAAATTGTCGCGAATAGGACCAACGTCCTTATAAAAAAGACCTCAGGGAGATTCTTGCTGCCTTCCACAGTGTGAGGTTACCAGGAAAAAAAGCTCACCTATGAACCACAAACAAATTCTCTCTGGACACTGAATCTGCCAGAGCCTTAATCTTAGGCTTCTCAGCCTCAAGAAGCATCAGAAAGAAAATATTATTTTTAGAAGCCATGCAATTTATGATATTTTTTACAGCAGCCAGAGCATATTAAGATGACACTGAAAACCAATGAAATATTTTCATCTGCTTTCTTTCAGTTAGGAGAGCATGCATATTCGTGCACAAGTACAAATGTTCAAACATATTACTAAGCACAGAGAATGATGTGACCTATACTTTTTTAGAACCAAGATTAACTTTCTCACTTTTTATGCTTAATGTTGATTGATTTGAATCCTTAACATTTATATAACTGTGATGAATATAAGAGCACTACTTTTTAAAAAAGTAAAACATTCTTTTAGGAATTGTCCTTAATGCCTTCGTTATTATAATAACAGATATGGTCCATATAAAATACATTAATTTTAATATATTATTCCTAACACTATATTTTACTAAATGCCTATTGTGAGGATCTGTTTCTTTTTAGAAGGTATATATAGTTTTAGACTTAAGCCAAAAATCTAGGCAAATTATCTAGTGAATAAAAAAGTAGGCTGACATAGTTACTTTCCAAATTCTAAAGTTTAACACTGAATTACCATGTGATTATAATTTTATAAATTAAATAGAACACGATGTTAAGTACAGAGTGCTTTACATAAAAATAGGAGTTATGATATATCTTAAGTGGTAATATCAGGCTCATTTCAGTGATCTTAAATGTAGTACAATTTTTTCACATTTCACCGTCTAGTGCTTGTTTAGAAAGATTACATCTGGGGAATATAAAACAATTTTTGTTTAATGTTCAGTGAATATTTCTGAAATCATTATAATTTAACACTGCCATTCTTATTTATCCCTGAGATTCCTGCCTTAGCTCACACTTAGAACACTTTGTACTTCACCTCTACAGAAGGCCAGCACCACAATTTTCTATCTCATTCCTTTGTGTTCACTTGCCCTTCCAAATTTTCTGAAATAATATCTAAAGTAAAATTCTGAACATATATTACTTGTCAGTAGTTTCCAAATTCTAGGAGGTTAAAGTACAGCCTGTTTAGTATAGCTTCAATGGACTAAACTACTCTTAACATAACTTTCCTTATATCATATGCTTTGCTGTGTGTAGTATTAATATCTTCAACTAGTGCATACTCTAAACTGGATAAAGTTGTCAGGCTTACAAACCTTAAACCATTTAACAAATCATTTCTTGGATGTTCTATTCCATAATGGGTAGTTTTCTACAGAGTTACAGTAATAAACAAATATGAAAAGAATCAAGGGATCCTAGTTTTAGTAAATATGACAACAAATGAATTAGTGGAATAAACACAGAAAAATAATTGAGCTATTTTAAAACAAAAATGTTAGAAAATTTATGAATTAAACTCACTGAAGCAGCTCCCCGACTGAGCAGCTGATTTTTCCTAACTGTGAACTCCAATGGATGACCAATGACATAACAAAGTGGGAGGAGAAGAAATCACATGGAAGTCATACAAATAGCCTTCATATTAATAAGTTATCCTTGCTAAATATGCTAAAGTAGTATTTATTTTTATTTATTTATTTTTGTCTTTTTGAGGCAGGGTCTTGCTATGCAGTTCAGGTTGGCCTTGAGCTCACCTCGTAGCTCAGGCTGGTCTTGAACTCCCAACGATCCTCCTGCCACAGCCTCTCAAGTGCTGGGATTACAGGTGTGCACCATCACACCTGGCAGTATTTATTTTTAAATGAATTAGCATACAGAAAAGAAAATGGAAAGAAAACATCATGAATTCTTAAAACACATTCATGAACTATTAGCACAAGTCCCACTTTTGAACACACTTCACAAATTAACATTTCTTTTATTGGAAAATTATTTGATTATAAATTATAAGTACAGTTTTGTCTTTCTAAATTGTATTTGTTTCAGCTATCCTGTAAATGGAATACAGAAAAGAAATTTTAAAGCTGCACCCCAGAAATTTGAGACCATACTAATACTTCAAGCACTGATAGCTTCAGTGCTAGGAACTGAAAATATTTATTCCCCCAATATTAATATGTTGAAGCACTAACCCACAATTTGAGAGTATTTGGAGGAGATAGGGTCTGTGAAGATGAGTTAAAAGTTATGAGAAATTCCAAAGAACACCAAAACCTCACTCTATCTCTCTTTACCATGTGAGAATGCAGAAAAATGATGTCTACAAACCAGGAAAAGAATGCACACCAGAATCACAACTGGCTAGCACCTTGATTCAGTCTCTAGAATTATGAAAAAACAAATTTCTATTGTTAAACTACCTAATCTTTGCTACTTTTCGGTGGCAACTCGAGGGGGCTAAAACACTGCATTTACCAACTGTATCATGGAGGAAGGCAGTTTTCATGAAAACATGGATATACACCACGGGAATCCACTCTTTTGTCTCTTTGCTGATTTTTAATACCAAGCCTGGCTATAAGGCATAGTTTAAAATCTCTCTGCTACCTAGGGCTGTGAGTCTCCTTGCCTGGAATCACTTTCACCAGGTATCCAGAGCCTAAGGCTTGGCCGGGGGCCAGGGCAGGATTGTTACTCAGGTGACTGGATGATTCCTGAGTGAGACCATCCTTAGCTTCATGAGCCATCCCAGGCCATCAGCCTCCATCTAGCTCCGAACACTCACCCTTGTGGGACCATCATAGTGCCACTGTTAACCCAGCTTTCTTGGAGCCCTGGTCTCACACAGGGATTGAACCAAAGCGTTGGACTCCAGGCTCAAATCTCTTTTCCTTGCTTCCTCCACATATTATTAAACTGAAGCTGGGGAGGGGTAGCTTTCTTCTATAATTTGGTTTCTTCCTTTCTCTTAATTGAGCTTCACGACTGATACATAGAAACTTAAAAAATTCATAAAAACCCTCAGCTCTTAGGACACAAAACTCAAGTCATCCAATTTTGAGAAATAGAAAAGATTTGCCTTTCCTTTGCAATGGAAGTAAACATTCTTTTGTTACTTCCTGACATGTTCCCCACCTCCCCAAAAGGCAAAAGTCTGTAAAGCGATGAAAAGAATTATCAGCAGTTCAGAAGCTGATAATGTGAGAATTATCAGCAGTTCAAAAGCTGGCTACACTCATTTGTCAAAGTGTGTGTGTGTATGTATGTGTGTGTGTGTGTGCCTGCACGCGTGCATGTTTTCTGGTCTCTAGATTACCCCTACCTGAAAACCAGGCTAATTGACTTTGCATTCTAGGGCCCAGTACAAGTACAGAAAACACACTTAATAAAAATTTAATTAATAAGTGAGTCACCACATGAATAGACCCTTGGATAGAAGTGTTTGGTTTCCTCCGGGAGAAACTACCAGAGACTACGTAGTACCTTTTGCTTATGTAATTGCTCACACTATTGCTCTGTGGTGGGGGTGTCTCCCTGGAGATCTCCTTGCAATGACTCTGCACCTTCTCCCAGTGGTGCCCTCCTCCCTGGATACCAGCAGTCGTCCTGTACCATATCATGCAAGCCAGCTAGGGTCGCTTTATTTGGCAGCCATTGTTCCAAGAAGAAAGCACTGGACTGATAAGAGTAGTGGAGTAAGCCACCCTAGAATATGCCACTTTGTCATAAGCATTATTTTAAGGTGAAAAACTCTTGAAAAACACACTGACAACATGTTTTCTTAAGAGCAAGAGATGCAACTTCCATGTGAAGGATGTTTTCCCTATACTAATGGAAAGTATATTCTTACTATCCAAGGACAAGAAGTTAAGACCAAGACAAGTCTGTACAGTCTTTGGTACAATCATTCCCATTTTCTTTAGCCTCTCCAACTAGATTTCTTTACCATAATTCCATTTTTTAAAAAAATACATGAACATTTAGGTTTTGTCATGTCTTTGTAGCAATAGCATCCATCACAATTATTCTGCTTTTGTTTAAGTCAAAAACTGACCCACACCTGTATGAAAATTCCTTTGATTTACCAAGAGCTTTGCAGTTTGGTAAAATAAACTGTGAAATGAACTACAGCAAGATGAATAGAAGGAATGGTTCAAGCTTCTCCTTCTGTCATCTGACTGCTGTGTTATTATCTTGTGTCTCTACTTGTACCTTTATTTTGCCAAAGCAAATGCCTGGTAGCCAATTGTCAGTAGTTTATTTCTATAGTACAAGAGAGATTTTGTTTTTAAAGCTACTAGTTTCTCCTTGATTAGATGTCAGACACAGTTAAAACATCCCTTCTTTTGCCACATCTTTGGAACTTTTACTACCTTACAAGTATTCTTTGCCATGTAAAACTTGTCTAAATTTGTATGCTTTCTACTCTCAATCTGTTTTATATCAACTTAATTCTCAGTTTGAGCCAAAACCCTGAAAAGGATAAAGTTTTTCATCCCCAACACTACAATTTTATGATCTCTCAAAACATTATCCAAAAAATGAACAAATGATTAAAAAATTTTCCACTCTTTTTGGAACTCTTTTTTTTCCCCTGGGCCTGCTGATGCTTTTGTTGATAAAATAAATATAATTTTACCTGTATTCTTTTTTCCTTCTTTCATCTTAGCACTAAGGAAAATGAGTCCTTAATATACACTCAGACATTAAACAAGGATAAGTTAAGTAGAACCTGAGTCAAAAGTTGCCTGGAGATCTTCATGTATTATTTGTGTATATGGATAGAGGAGGGATGGAATTTAGGTCCCTCCACTAGACTTATGGATTTTAGCTACTGAAGTAGTTATTTCAAAGTACAATTCTTCTGATCCTAAATAAATCTCTGGCATTACTTCAGCTGTGAATTTTGGGAATATTTCATGTGATTCTCATATACAATCTTGGTTAAATCCTACTCCTGAGTAACAATTACCACTAATCAAATATATTTGGTTTTTCAATCACTAACCTTGGCACAAACAAGTTTTTTTTTTTCATTAACAGGAAAATGTAACCTTTATGATCCTCAGAAAGGACAGAAAATATTGCCTCTTTCCCAAATGTTTTTGAAAGTTAAATGATATATTGTATCTACAATGCATAACATTGCTATCTAATAAATGAAATTATTCTATGAAGTTAGTGTGACCCTCATGCCAGGAAGTAGGTGAAAATGCATCTACTGATTATGATAGTAAGCAGGGATAAATATCTCTTAGAGGAAGGTACAGCTTGCACTGCTTTGAAATATTTTGTGCTGCAAAAGCTCATTTGGTCAAAAGATGGTCTTAGAGTGAAACCCAATAAAATATAGGCTAAGTCTATGGAAAGAGCGATCAGAGAAACCAATGAAATTCAATTTAATTCTTTCCTAAGCTTATAAATAAATGCTAAAGCTGCCTTTCTCCATTTAAAGTGCTTTCAACCAAGACAAACAGCTCAAATCCTTTTATTTTCCCTTAGTCGCCCTTAAATGAACACCTTAGTTATTTCTGACATCTCTAATCCAAGCTGGAGTCCTCTATACAGTCTATAGCTGTTATTTATTTTCCCCAGAGTCTAATAGCTCCTGTTCTTCTAAAAGATGAATTCAAAAGCCCCTTCCAGATTTCTTAGTCATGGTTGCTTCTACTTGGAGAATTTAAAGCTACTGTGTTACACAAGCAGTAGACCCAACCCACTTCATTTGTGACTGGGATAAGAAACTGCAAAGAAAAGTTGCCTTGCTGCTTTCCAGCTAAAGGATGAAACACAGATTACAGTATGCATACTTTAATTGTAAAACCTGAGAGATTTCAACACAAAAACCTTCATTTCAAAGAATGACACAGGAAACATTGTAAAAGCAAAGACTATAGGGACATCCGTTAAAAATCACTTACTGCCCTAAATTGGGAAAGTGCTTATGCCCTATTCCAGTGCTGCATTTCAGAAGGTAATCAAGTTGCTCAGAGAGAGCATTCACAGGTGAGAACTACAACCTAGAAAGAATATTCTGCCAACAGGCACCTTCTTCAAGGGTTCTTTTCTGTTCTTGAAGATTCATGATATTTTTAGCAATGCTATACCAATTCATTGGTAAATGCAATTCAGAAATAAAGTGATAAATACTTGATACATACTATAACACATATGCTCCTCAAACAATAATATTATGTGAATTGATGGAAATATCTAGTTCAGTGCAGTTGTCTTGTTAATCTATTTTATTTTATTTTATTTCTTTGGTACTGGGAAGTGAACTTAGGACCCTGTGCTTGCCAAGCAGGTGCTTGTGCCACTGAACTACATCCCTGGCCACTGAAGTTGTCTTGTTAAGATTAAGTTGTAGGAGCTGGGGATTTAGCTCAGTGGCACAGCACCTACCTGGGAAGCGTGAGGTTGTGAGTTCGATTCCTGGTACCAGAAAAAAAAAAAGGATTAAATGGTATAAGAACCATATGGTGCATGGCTGAGGGAGAAAGTAAAATGAGATCATAGTTCTTTAGTAATTTTTGGGTAAAGATCTTTGTTAATTCCCAATTAATGAAAAATTCAATAGATAGCATGTAATAGCTCTAATTTTATGATGTAGTGGTGTGTACATGGTATGTGTACAATCATTTTTAATTTTTATCACATTCTATAGTATGATTTCATTTCATTACCAATTTGCTGTTACTATTTTAACAACCCCCCCCCAAGTTTCTCAGGCATTGATTGCATTATAAACATGAAATAAATTTCTATTTCTATTAAAAATAACTTGTATGCTTAGATTGAACACCCAAATTTTATAGTCTAAGGCTCTTAAAAAATCTTTAGCACTCCTTAAAACATTGTCTTTTTCTAAAAATATCTTTTAAAATAAAAGTAATGCACCACACAAACATGTTAAATTTATTTGATTCTTTAAAAAGTATTTAAATTCCAACTGTAATGGAAGGCTAAGGCATAACAACATGGCGGAGCAGTTGGGCAACACCTACAGATGGGGAGACTTATTAACCCAGGTGCAGAACAGCAGCACCCAAGCCCTACTCAGGAGCAAGCCAAGCCCTGCACTCAGCACCAGTCTTCTCATAGGAGAATGCGGCTAGGCTGGCACCTGGTGTCTATCTTCTAGCATGAGATAAAGTGGGCCCACCTGCACCAACTATCAAAGAAGACATAAAAGGAAGACAGCCATCATTGTGGGGCCACTGCTCTCTGTTCTTCCATTGGTTGGTTCTGCTTGCTGGGCATATCTTGTTTTCCTTCAAAGCACACTTCTTCCTGAGCAATTCTTTTGTAATTTTTCTTCTTTTTATTTCTACATTAAAATAAAGAGCAATCTTTCACATCTGCCAATGTCCTGAGCAATACGTTGATCAGGATGAATAAAAACCTGGAAAACACTGCTGGTCCCTACCCCCTCCAATAACACAACTGTGACTCAGGCATTTGTCTACGTATTGGAAAATTCAATAATATAGACATTGAAATGTTCTCCTCTTGAGGATTGCGTTCTAATTGAGCTTAGATTCTAAGTTTATAATATTGAAAGAGAAAATAAGTAATAGAAGAAGATAAAGACTTTTTAACATGGTATGAGGGAGTCATGACTGAAATTTTAATAAAATGGCCAAGGAAACCTTACTATTGCCTCAAACCCTAAAATGCTAGTGATATTATATAAACAATGCATTTGTTTCATCTCTGTTCCAACCAGTTCAGCATGGGTGAGCTTCATTACTGTGAGACTACACGTTGCCCATTTACATCATCACTGCTGGCGTCCCACCCTGAGGATCTGACTATGGAAGACTGGAGCTTCAACAAGCTTCAGGAATTATAGGAAACACTGTAGAACATGGTCCTCAAGGTTGTCCCTCTAAATCGGCAAAGAAACAGGAATATTAAACACCAGCTCCAGGCTATAAACACCAGCAGTGAGAACAACGGGTAAAGGCTAAATCAAGGAAGCAACTATTATCTTTAGCTCTTTGAGTTTACTGGCAAAGTGGGCTACTAAGAAAAGAGAAAGCTCTCCAACAGAGAACTGTGGGAGATGGTATCTGGCACCCTTTCAGTGAGAAGGACAGTAGATATGGGCAGGATGCCAACAACATCTGCTACTAAAGTCATGGAAATTTTGAACTTTTAAAAATATTTCTCCATTGTTAGTCAGTCTCCTTTCCCCCAAAACTCTTGACTTCAAAACTTCTTTTTTTCTAATTCCAACAGAACTGCTGGAATTTTCCTGATGCCTCCATCAGATTAATTGTACTGTGTTTTATTATGACATGTACCAGAATGTACTCCTCTGATCCCCAAACTGAAAACCATTCATTACCTCAGAGAGTTCAGATTTCCACTCTACTCTAAAGCATCCGTTCCCTTGGTTCTGTCTGTTAATAAGCCACTTCCACCTTTCTGTGATGATGGAAATGTTGTAGTTCTCTCACACTGTATTGTAGCTTAATGTGTCTTCCCAGCTCTGCCAGGACATGTCCAGTGGCTTTACTCCTCATGCCTGAACCTAATGTCTGGCATAAATTGGACAGTTGTACTGTGAATTAAAGAAACCCATTAAACTTAAGTATACCTTTTCTCCTCTGGTTTAGACATCTTAATAAAAAGGTGAGTAGTCAGGTCTAATCCACAAGCAACCAAAGCTAATAATTAGAAGCCATTTACTAATTCATCATCAGATAATATACTTTACTTAGGAATGAAATTATTTTTAAATATCAAATTGATTTACCAAGATGAAAATTCATGAGCAAATTGATCTCCAGATCAATGTACTTGTGGGCTTGGGTTTTCCATAAAGATATAATTAAATTAGTGGATAGTGGCTGTTAATCTATTTCTAATGAATGTAGAATTATAAAATACTGGATTTTCAAGTGTCCATTAGTCTTCATTGTGAAATGTAGCTGTCTCACGAAACAAGCAAAAATAAACCTTCTTTTAGAAACCAAAAATGGGGTGAAATAAAATACCTTAAATGCATTTTTATAAAAGGGAAGTACAGAAACAACTCTAAAAAAAGTAAATATGGGCTGGGGATATAGCTCAGCGGCACAGCGCCTGTCTGGCAAGCATGGGGTTGTGAGTCTGATTCCCTGTAGCCACCGCCCCCCCCACAAAAAAAGAAGAAAAGAAGAAGTAAATATGAGGGAATAGAAATATTTTGGCTTATATTTTTAAATGATACACTGGGATAATTATGATATGTATATCCTTATTAAATATATTTACATATTATATATACCTTATTATATATCTTCCTATATATCCTTATTATATATATTTATATTTATTCAGATAGTTCCCAGTTTATCATGGTTTAGGATTTTTCAGTTTTATGACCCTGTCAAGGCAATAGGCACTCAACAGAAATCATACTTAAAATTTTGAAATTTTACCTTTTCCCAGGCTGGATATATGGGATGTAATACTTACACTGCTGAATAGCAGTATAAGCCAGGTCCAGCCAGGAGCACAAGGACAAGAAGAAACAGCTGATACTCTAGCATTGCTAAAATATGATCCATAGTAGTTAGGTATATTAGGTGCATTTCTTATTTACTCTAGGTTCTGTTTCCAGAGGGTTGATTGGGATTGAACTCCATCATAAGTGAAAGAACAGAAAGAGGAAGAATCTTATTTTGAGCAATTAGCCCATGCAATTGTGGGAGCTTGGTAAATCTAAAACCTGAGGGCAGGCTAGCAGAATAGAGACCTAGGGATGAATTGCAGTTTGACTCTGAAGGCCATAGCAGAATTTCACTTTGCCCATGGGAGGCCAGTCCTAGTTCTATGAAGACCTGATCAGATAAGGTCTGCTCACATTATGAAGAGTATTTACTTCACTCAAGTCCACTGACTTAAATGTTAATTTTATACAAAAAAAACACAAACAAGCAAACACATACTGACTCTTTCAGATAATGTTTGACCTGCACCGTGAACAAGCCAAGTTGATATCTAAAATGAGTCTTTAGGAGTGACTATAGCATTTCATCTCTCTTTTCTTTAGGAGCTCTCCTTAAATGAGAGTAAGTTAATTTGCCAATGTTTAAATTTAAAGGAATGAGAAGAGAAAGCATATGAATGAAGAGCAAAGAAGCAGAATACAATGAAAGTGATCAACTCAAAATGGGAAATCAGAATCCACACCTTCTGTAGTGATACTAAAGTGACAAGAGATTCATCCTGTTGAGTCAAGAACAATGACTCATTCAAACACTGTGTATGGGGTGATGACTCCCTGTGTTCCTTCCCAGCTAAACATCATGATCAGGAATTTGGGGTTTATTATCAGGAGTAATAAAGCAGGAGTACTATGGAGTCAGGCATGCAAATAAAGCCCAGGGATAAAGTTATTGAAGTCTTCCTTCTCAATGGTCAGAGTTTTCCTTTTTTTCTACACTTGCTCTCAGAATGCGGATCGCCAAAATCATGCTGCTGCAAAAACACAATTCTAAAAGGTCCTTTCTGACAAAAACAAACAAAAACCAAACCCACTTAAAAGCAAAACTCCTGTTTGCTGTAATGTGGGTGTGCCCAATGGAAAGTCACGATGTGAGAGATGTAAATCCTTCCTTCCCAAGACAGCATGTGAAGGGACAATGCCTAAGTCTAAAAATGTAGTATAATTGAGAAATATTCATTAGAAGAAAAAAGCAGAAATAGGGAGCAGTCCTTTCAGGGAAGAGGGATTAGGGAAAGTGTAAAGAATGCCTAAGTTTTGTTATCTTTGACCAATTTTGCATGCTTATATCTGGTAATCTGGACAGCTAATTTGAAAATAACAGTATGCAACAGAACAACCATTGGTGAATTCCTACCACCTTGTCTAGTGAAACTCTGTACCCTTTCTAAAGTTTTTTTTTCTTTGTTTTGATTTTTTATTCTCTATAATGATTTGATCAATCTTGCATTCTTACATCTGGTAATTTGAGCAACTTGGTTGAAGATAGCTATATGTAGTATAACAACCACTATTAACTCCTATCCTTTTGCTCTGAAACCCTCTATCACTTTTATTGTTTTTGCTTTGCTTTATTTTTGTCTATGTTGCTGGTATTTTGCTCTTATTCTTTTTTATTATTCTCTTTAAAGTAAAGGAAAAGGAAAGCAATATGCTTTCAACAAAAAGAATTTTTTTAAACTTTAAGATTCTTTTTCTTAATGTAGAGTATGTTATTAAAGTACACTGTCACTGAAATTATCACTACAGCTTAGCTAGTTTCCCCTCTTCACCCTTCTGCTGTTCTCAGTGAAGAAGCAGAATGCATGTGAAATGGTAGTTATATCCATGCCAGTTTTCCATTGGCTCCCTGCCTCATTCAGAGTAAAGGAGAACTGGCCTCCACCCTGATGCCCACTCAAGGTCTCCTTGGCTTGTTTCCTTCATTCTTCCACTACTTCCATAGGACTCCCACTTAACTCTAACCATAGTTCCCTATTGCCATTTTTAGTACATGTCAGAAGCACTATGATGGGTTTCTGCCCATATAAATTTCTGCTAAGTCATCATGGGGGTGATCCAACATGGCCCAATCCAGAGGACCACGTGTCTCTCCCAGACCAAATCCAGCCCCCCCATTACAAATTCCTGTTCCCTTTCCTGTGCAGGGCAACCAATCAGTGTCAGTTAAATCACTTAGACTGTCCCATAAACTCCACCCCCAATGTAGCCCAAGATAGTTTTTCCAACCCCCTCAAGAAGATCCTTGGGCCTTGTGTGTGTGTGTGTGTATGTGTGTGTGTGTGTGTGTGTGTGTGTGTGTGTGTCTGAATGCTCTTCTCATGCATTCTATCTCCTTTCTTACCCCTTTCAGATATTTGTTTGCATAGCTATATACAAAGCTTGCATAGTTGGCTGACTGTTATTAAGTGGGATTGAAACACTGAAAGAACAAACAAAGCTTAGGTCGGCCAGCTGCTTATGTGAGGCACAGTGGGAAAGTCAAAAGGTCTTGGGCAGCATTTGATGTTATCCTTATCTTTCTAAATAGAGGGCAGAATAGGATAGACCCCAGGTATAACTATGGGATTAGTGGATTTGGCTACACTCCATTATTAGTTTCCTGTCTCAGAGCCCTGAAACAAGGGGACATTGAGCAGATCTGATTTGGAGCTGGCTCCATTCCTAAATTTAACTCCTAGGAACTGCTTACTATATTCCCTGATAGAAACATATGCATTTCTGAGCTCTAATCTGGTAAGAACTAAAGTCATGAGAAAGGAAAGTACAGATTCTTCCAGAAAATCTCTAGAAGGAATAATGAGATTTCCGTATCCGTGTGTTCTGGTTAGGAGAGACGCAGCATTTCATAGATTGGCTATATCTACTATGACTGTATACCATACTCAAGTTAACTTGTTAATTGTGTGCTCTGGCTCGGTTTAGTTTTGTTTGTTTTGTGGTACTGAGAACTCATGGAATTCACACTGAGCTTTTTTTTTTTTTGAGGCAATGTCTCACAGAGTTGCTCAAGAGGTATGAACTTGGAAAATTCCTGCCTCACCCTAAGTGTTGGGATTATACTTAGCTGCAGCTGTGCTGTTAAAGGACCATTCCAATTTTCCACCAGAAGTTTCTGGGAGTTGGGATATTTGGTAGGGCCACTGCCTTCTCTGGTTATGTGCTCATTGTTATATAGCTTCCCCCTCCCATCATTAACTGGGTGTCTTGGTTACTTTTGTCTCATTGCTGGAACAAAATACCTGATGCCCCAAATTAAGGAAGGGCAGGTTTATTTAGCTCATGGTCTGTGGAAGTTTCAGTCCATGCTTGGCTGGCTCCAAGGCAGGGTGGCACATGGCAGAGGGCAACTGTTCATGGCGGTGGAACACAGTAAAGCAACAAGAACAAAAGGGAAGAGTGGCTGCAAGCAGCCTCTTTCCCTCCCTTATATTGTATGCAAACTACCTGCCCCAGGGCAGGTGTAGCACTTACACCCTTAATTCCAACATTTGACCATGAGTCAATCATAAACTCTAGAAGCCTGCCCCATGACTGTGTGATGATTTGGGAGGACATCCGGACACAAACCATCACAGTGGGTTCCTGCTGTTGTCCCATAATGTTGTCCAAGGCAACATTAGATCCACTTTGACCCATGTCAAATTCAATCTGTCCCATTACTGGTTATTTTTAAATATCTTATTTTAATTAATGTGCATTAACTATATACAAATGGTGTTTGGTATATATCAAGAAATGCATACACATAGTGTGCACTGTTCAAATCCAGCCTCTGCTTATTCACCCTTTCCTCAATCCCTTTCTAAATTATAGGAATTAGTATTCTACACACAGGTCAACAGATTTTATTTTCAGCATAAGTAAAAGGACATGTAATTATGTTGTGTGCATGGCTTATTATTGGTCACCATAATTTTGAGAAAGGAAAGAAGGAAGGAAAAGAAAGAGAAAAAAAGAAAAAAGAGAAAATAGAAAAAAAGAAAGGCAAAAAGAATTGCATTTCTGTCACATGTTACTCCTGGAGCTGCAGATTCTGCCATGGGGTTGACAGCCAGAATTGCCTCAGTCCACTTTCTGCTGATAAAAGAGAACACCGCAGGGTTTTCACTCAGAGCTTTGGAGGCCTGCAAGTCTAAGAGCATGATGCTGGCACTTGGCACTGACCTCTCTGCCACATCATAGCATGACAGAGGGGCAAGGGAGAGTGTGTGAGACATAGAGAGAAACTGGGCAAACTCACTTTTTGATGTTTTTTGTTTTTAGCTGATACATAAATACGTGAAACTGAATGTTAGTGGTATATCATATGAATTTTAGGTACATGTCTAGTTTGCAAAATGTTCAAATCATGGTAAACATATTTATCTCCTCAAATATTTACCATTTCTTTTGGTGAAATTGTTAAGAAGTTTTTCTTCTTATAACTTTAAAAAAATATGCAGTACTCACCCTACTGTGCACTAGGACATCTGAGCTTCTTGTTACTAGTTATAACTTTGCACCCATTCAGAGGTTTTTGATAAGAAGGCCTAGACCTGACATCAGCCTGAGGACTGGGAGATACACACAGCTGACATGAGTGGAGCTTTTTGCCACTGTGTCCTCTATCTCACCGGGGCCCAACTTTATGCTATAGGTGTACTGTACTTCTTTTCCTTTGTCTATTTGACCCAAACTTGCTCTCCAGAGCCTGTTTCTTTTCTTACCTTTAATGAATGTAAAATTTTGCTGCCATGTATGCTTGTCTTGTCTAATTCTTTTTTTCAGACATTAGGACCTAAAAAGTACCTCTAGAAAGACACTCCAGCACCCCAAAACACTATGAGTGCATAATGTAACCACTAGAGGATAGCTTTATTTCATTTCATTTTTTTTCCAACTGTTTAAGAACCACCCTGGTGCCACCCCAATGTGCAAACTGGAGTTCAATATTGCTGGAGATCAGTGTGCATCAGAAAGAGCAGGCAGGGTTAATTTGGTGAAGGAAATTGGAGACCAGTTTGCGAAGGGGTTTACAGTTTTTACCCTACACCATGGAAGGTCTTTGAAGAGTTTTAAACAAATGGAATGATGGGCACAGATTCATGATTTTTAAAATTAAAATAGATTGGAAGATTGAGACTGGAGGAAGATAAAATGGCCAAAACAATCTCAGTCACACAGCTGATGACTTGAAGAAGGGAAATGACAATTGAATAAAACAGAGTAGGAAAGATTGGAGAAATAAATTCCAGGAAAAGATGTTCAATGTTGGTAAGAAATTGTGCCAAGTAAGGAGTCTTAATTGAGTAAGCTTTGCTCCTATTACTCAGCTTCTTTTTCTTTTTTTCACAGAAATATACACCATTTATTTTGAGTTTACCAGACAACCAAAATAGGGAAATCTCTTCTCTACTATCTAGAAAAAAATTCTTGTTTTTTCCAAAATATAAGGCTGTTTTCTATAACAACAATTTATACATTTTTTACGAGCTAAATCATACATTTTTCATCTAGTTAACTTTCTCCAGCAAAAGGATTTTTCTTTTTTTGGTCTTTTTGAAACAGGGTCTTCCTGTACAGTTCAGGCTGGCCTTGAGCTCACTTTGTAGCCCAGGCTGGTATGGAACTTGCAGCGATCCTCCTGTCTCAGCCTCCCAAGTGCTGGGATTACAGGCATGCTCCACTATGTCCAGCTGCAAAAGTATTTTAGCTTCTTAACTCAGTTTTATCTCTCAATGTTATCACTTCTCTTGTGTTGTCTATAACTCATTAAGCACTGAGACAGGGAAGGTTTAAGATATCAAAGCAGTGAGAAATTTTGCTTTGCAAAACAGTATATGGAAAAGCATTAAAGGAAATGTTGAGTAACAAGATACAAAGAAATATTCTCCAAAACAAGTATCAAAGTCCATTACCTCCAAAGGAATATGTTTAGCATTTTGATTTCAGTGATGGTACCAGGAGTATACACATATGTTCAACTTATAAACTTGTATATGTTAAATATGTGTGATTTTTTTTACATATTAATTATATTTCAATAAAGTTTTTAGAAAGTGCCCTAGTCACATGTTTTCTAAGATTTTTAGCTAAAAAGAGACTTTTTTACCTTTGCAACATCTCTATATTTCAAGTATAAAAGTTCAATATATATATCTATAAAATTTATATTTCTATAAAAATATGTATTTATATAAAAATTTACATATATTTAAAACCATATTAAACATCTATTTAAAATATATATTTAAAATTGTAATTATATAATTTAAAATAAAAATTTTTATATAAATATATATAAATATATTTAAAAATTTAAATATGTATTTAAAATATATATATTTATATACATATATAAAACCAAAAACAATGTGTACATCAGGAAAACAAAAAATGGTATAAATATTTTAACACTCATTTATTGACACATCATGAGATTAATACAAGTTAAATTTGGCCTCTACAGTTATAAGTAGTGCTCAGAGTGGCGGCCATTAACTTCCAGACATTATTAATACAGTGAACTGCTGAAGTGTGTATACATTTTTTTTGGTGGACCCCATATATATGTCAAATATATGTATATACATATATAATGAACATATGCCTATGCATGTCTCTATTACATTTAATGAATATTTTCTAGAATATATTTTCTTATATGTAATAACCTGTATTTTATAAATTTATGTTCCACTTGATTTATATTTTTCATTTTGTTATGTAATTGTATAATGTATAACATATATACACATACAGCTTATATATATTCCAGAGAAGCTGGCTAAGTGCAATAAACAGGGTGAAGTGACATTGCTCAGTCGCGAATGAATCATCATTTCACTTCCAGGATTTGAACAAAGGATTCAAGTGTTTTCTTTGAGCAGCATCAGGACCCCACAAAAGAATCAATGTGAGACTGCCCTGAGAGGGTTTGTTATATTTGAGAAAGTTGTCTAGAAGAAAAGAGACAGCTGGAATTAAGTGTTTGAATTTGTCAAAGCAATCAAAATGTGTGAACTCGGTCTTGAAGAATCTGTAGGAGCAGTGCTGGAGAGCATCTGCGATGAGGTGACCACGGAAGGCAGGTTGGGTAGGGTTAGCAGGAAAACACCACGGGGATGCATTATCAGAGACATGGTTTCCTCTGATCGCTGCCCTTTTTTCATATGAATACATTCTACAGGAGTTTTCTAGGGTCGGTATGGAGGTCAGTGGTAGGGTGCCTAGGTCCTAGGTTTGATTCCAGGATTTAAAACAGACAAAAAGGAAAGAAAAAGGAGTTTCCTGCAGTTGCTACTCTGCATCAACCAGTCTCTCCTTCGCCCGCTCTGATGAGACCTCCCCCTGCTCCGCTTCCCCGAGCGTGTATGAGTGCGGAACCGGTTACCGGTGCAGTTGGGCTCTGGGTCTGTGGATGCTGTGTTCATGGGTTCTATATCCACGGATTCAACCAAACACAGACGAGAAATAATTGTAACGCAAAAATTGAGTCTGTATTGAACATGTATAGATTTTTAATTTTTTTTATCTTCTAAGAAATACAATAGTTTATATAGCATTTATTTTGTACTAATTATTGCAAGTAATCTAGAGATGACGTATTTGGAAAGATGTGCATAGTTTCGTTGAAAATGCAGTGCAATCATTTTTTAAAATAGGGACTTAAGCACCCATAGATTTTGGTATTTGCAGGGTCCTGGAACCGATCTCCTTAATATATAACTCTACTAATGAAGATGACAAGCAGTCTGCATGGGGTGAGAGCCAATGGCTAATTTTCCGTTCTTTTTAAACTGTCATGGACTTACAGGAGCCTACCTTTTCTTTCTCTTGGCCTCTGTGATTCTATCTTCTTATTTCCCTTCATAGGCTGTTCTTTCTCAGACACTTTCGAAGATCTACCTCCTCTATTTGAAACATAAATCTAGGAATGTGCCCAGAATCTGATCTTGGTCCCTATCTCATTTTTGTCTATTCTTATCCCTGCATTCTATGCATTCCTAGGTAATATCCCTGGATGACAGCTTGGGCTTAAGTGTCGTTAATGTACTATGACTACTAAATTCTATCTCCGTTCTCCTCTCTCATTCTTTCTTTTCTTTCTCCCCTCTTTATTCATTTTATTTTTCTTTCTACAATTGCTGTTTTAATATGTATATAGTATCAGGTGCTATGAGACAGACACAAGGGATTTAATTTGAAGAAAAGCAGAGAGATCTGACAAGAGACAAGAGGGAAGAGAAATTGTGTTTATGCCAAGTAAATAAGTAGCAGCATCCCTAATGGGTTTATTACAACTACTCCATTAGTCATGAACAATGAAAAGGACCCTGCTGTCTCACACAGAGAGGAACTCATTGGAAATGGAGGGGATATCTCCAAAAATCTGTACACAAGCTATCACAAGATCCAAGACAGCTTAAATGTTACCCAGGGCTACCATACTCTTGGACTCTCCCCTCCGATATAGGGTCCCCAGTTTTCTTTACTGACTGTTTGGGTTTTTTTTTTTTTCACTTTACTTTCTCAGGAATACGACAGGGTCATCTTACTGGTGAGACACATAACATAACAAGTAGGAAAGCAATATCCATAAACCCATCTATAAACCCCTTTCAGCTTCTATGCAGGGAAGAGTGCATGAATGTTAATATTCCTCCAAAGCAAATATCCAGTAGGGGTAGTTCCAGAAGAGGGAAGCTTTATGGTATGGTAGAAATGGGGGTGACACTGATTTTCTGGACTCTTGTTCATAGCTTTGTTTTGAATCACTATGCAAATGTCTGTCAATCGTTTATCCTCTCCAGACCATTCACTGCTCATTCTCTATAAAGTGAGACTGTTGTATCACCATATTTTCTAGCTTATGTCAGTACTGAGCATCTCTAGGTAGTATCTTTCTGCTGAAGAAATATATCAATAAACGAAGTCATACCCAGGTTTCCAGCAGTTTACTACCTATGACCCTTCTTCTAGACTCTGTGGAATAATAGAAATAGGAACATCCTTACTATGCATTATAAAGACAGAAGAATACAAATAAGCAGCAGGAAAGGTTAGGCTGTATACACTCATCAAATGAACTGAAGTGAGACTCAGGGAGACAATGTGCCAACCTGCGGGTATGTTTATACGTTTAAAAAATATTAGGGATGCCAATTTTCCCTCTTAGCAAGCAGTTCAACAAAAAAGTGCAAAATATTACAGTGTAAAAGGCAGGATATGTCAAGTCAACCTAGAAATCAACTGACGGTAACAGGCTAAATACAATTAAGGTTTCTGATCCACAGAGATGTCTAAAGAGCCAGGAGTTTCTATAAAAGCTAGCAAAGAATACAAATGTGGCTGGACTCATATTCTATGACATTATCAGTAGCCACAGAGTAAAGAACCAGTAAGAGTGAAAGTTGAAATGCACAGTATATTTTTAATAGGAAATTGTATGTGAGTAGAACAAGAAAATAAGCTAAGATTAATTTTAAGGTTTTGATTGTCTAAGGAGTGCTATGAAGAAAGGTAAGTTAAACCTCAAAGGCTAAATATGGAGATTTAAAACTGTATTTGCTCATGATACCTGAAAAGGCATTCACTCATTTTAGACAACAAGACAATTCAAATAAATTCAAATTGCAACCTTTGATTTCTTTGAGACCTTATTGATTTTCCCAACATAATGCATGCTGATACTCAGGAGGAGAATGTCCCCGAATGTCAATTCTTTAGAGTACAATATTCAGTTTAGGAACTGAAAGTATTAGAAAAACAAAGCAGTTGTCGATGTACCATGAGATGATTTTTTTAAGAAGCACCTACAACCTCAGTTTCCTTATAAAATATTTATTTAACATATACTTTGACAAGGCTGCTTTATTTTATATATGAAAGTGAAAAATTTTATTAAATTCAAACATACATATTTAAAGTGCGGGGCTGGGGATTTAGCTCAGCGGCAAAGCGCCTGCCTGGCAAGTGCAAGGTTGTGAGTTCAGTTCCTGGTACCGGAGAAAAACCAAAAAAAATTAATTAATTAATAAATAAAGTGGTATGTGTCTTTGTGGCCTCTGTATGCCTTTACTTTTTTTCTTTCTGTAAATGAGGAATAGCTGAATTATTAATGATTAGTTATGTTAATGTATGCTAACATAACAATAATATATGAAAATTGTTAATGAATTATTATTTTTTTGGTTTTGTTTTTCTCTTTTGTTTTTCTCCGGTACTGGGAACCGAACTCACGACCTTGCACATGCCAGGCAGGCGCTTTTGCCGCTGAGCTAAATCCCCAGCCCCTGTTAACGAATTATTGAATTGTTTACTCCGTATTAATTGTAACCATACCAAATTCTGATAGCAGGAAAGAAAAATATCTTTTTATCTGATCAAATATTTTAGTGTTTTGATAAAGGTAAGATTTGAGGAAAAATGCTAAATGATTTCAAGACACTTTGGCCCTCCTGCTGGTGATGTAATGATACACATGACCTCATGTGCCCTTTAATGATGACAGTGGAATGAGAAGAGTGATGAGCATCCCAAAGCCATGGGAAGTACAGAGAAGGGGATTTCCCTACAGAGTTACCTAGAGACTGACATGGGAGAGGAGGCTCCCACAGTGGAAAGAGTGGACATGGTTTTTCTAGAGATGGTCACTTTTCTAGGAGAGTCTGACTTCATTACGGCAATGCAAAAAGAAGGCAATACTTACCATTTTATAATTTGAATTAAATAGCTAAGTTCAAGAAACATCAGCTCTTACAGTTCTGGCTCTTGGCTACTTTTCCAGCCGTAAATCCTGCCAAGACCAAGGCTGGGTATACCATCAGCACATGCTACAGTGCCATATAACACTATAGGTGTTTAGTTATTGTGAGATTAATGAAAAAGTTGAAAATGGAATTGTGAAATCAGGTATTCTGTAGATACACAGCTGAATTTGTGCTGCTTAAACAATGTGGATAATATTGAGGAAGTTATGCAACCTCTCTGTGATTTGATTTTCAAATTTCAACAAAGATTAAATGGGATAATATGTATAAATCTCTTAAAACAGATCAGACATCTGCCAAGTATAACTTCTAGTTTTTCATTTTTAAAAATTCTTGGATAGAAGTATCTGGTAGAATACTAATTTATTTTTTACTTTTTCCAAGTTGTTAATTTTGTTTTTAAAGATGAAAGGATGGAAACATTAACAGACACACAGACATTTACAAAATAACACAAAAACAAAACTAGCAAAACAGAATTTCAGACAAGATGACAGGAAATTAACAACGGTGGTTGCATTACATATTGATATCTTCATGTTGGTTACTCAGATAAACAAATATAGGTATGTAAGATTGATCAAACACATAAACATTAACTGTTCCTTTCAATAAAGTAATAGAAATCAGTAGAGTACAGCTATCTTAGCTATCCTGCATATACATACATACATATTTTTTCCTTTTTTATTTCTTTCCTCTTTTCCCTCATCCCGATTGTTCTTTTCTTTTGAGTAGTTTCCTTCCCTTTCACAACATCTATTGTACCACCTAGATTTTAGAGAATAGTAATTATTACATTTGAATATGTTAACTTTCCAGTACCCTAGAATTTGGCTGGGACAAATGAGTCCTTCTAGCCATCAGACTATCACTAAAGGATGGATTGATTCTCCTGCTTTTTGTTCCCTTGCTACAAAGATCATGAAGGTAGAGCTACAGTGCTTATATTGTCTGGATAAATTCTGTGTTTCCTAGTAACTGAGACTGGGTGGGTCGTTTTTACTGAAGCATGTTTATCCATCTTGACTAATTCAGGATTACCCCCAAAGTTATACTAGAGAAATAAATGACTGTCCATTTTATGAACTTACCTTGCCTTTAATGAGATAAGCGAGTAGGTAGAAACAGCGGGATGGAGCAGAATGGCCTATCATGATTAAAAGGGTAACAGGTGGTTACGAAGAGAGACTGGGGTAGGGATAGAGAGGGGTAGGAGAACAATGCACAAGATGCTGTGCTGACTCAAGTATTGTTGGAATCAGTACAACATTTTCTAAGCTATCAGAAAGCATGATTAAAGAGATAGTGCATTTTTATTTGGATTTTACTTTTGCTCTTATAAGTAAAATTAAAACTCAAGATCTCAGAAAATCAATAAAATGGTGATTCTATTCACAATTAGGTAAAATAAGGAAATACTGATAAGTAAAGTGATTTCATTTCTTTTACTCCCTCTGAAAATAGAACTTTGAGAGAATAGGTAGAAGTTGGTCTCAGGCTTTTGAAAATTGGAATAAAATATGCTCTTTCCCCAAGGAATTAGTTCACCACACAGACATAGTTTCAGGGATTTCTTTACCCAGAACTGCAAAGAATTGTGTTATGTTTCTCTATCAATTTGATTTTGACTATTTGGAAACCTTTGGAAATAAATTTGCAAGCAATTTTCATTTAACAATTGGGAAATAGTTATAACAGCATGGACACCATAGGGATTAGAGTGTACCATTAATGGTCTGTTATGCTTTATGTCTGGATTTCCCCCAAGACTCAAGCAGTCATGGGGTGGGCTTCTGGAGTTTGTGATTGATTCATGGCCCAATGCTGGGATCAAGGGTGTGAGTGCTACACCTGCCCTGGGGCAGATAGCTTGCACATAATACAAGGGAAGAAAAGAGTCTTGCTGTCTCTTACCTCCCCTTTTTGCTCTTTTTGCTTTTACTGTCTTCCACCACCGTGAACTGTTGCTACTTTGTTACTTCACGTTACATTGGAGTCAGCTGATTAAGGACTGAAACCTTCACAAATTGTGAGCTAAATGAGCCTTTCCTTTCTTAACCATGGGTATTGGGTATTTTGTCTCAAAAATGAGAAAAAGGTGACTAAGAGATGGTCAGTGGAACTATTGTGGAGATTAAGAGGTCAATATTCATCGAATTGAAAAATAGTCCTCTTATTTGTGCCAGCAATTTTATGGACGAGTTATCCCTATTGACCTAAGTGGAAACATATGCCATGATGTTTGTATAAGGATCCTCCCTGTAGCTTCTTCTTTTGTAATAGAGAATATATCTAGGAATGATGACCATTGACAATGAATTTGTATATAAATTTCAGCATATTTATACAATGTAATACTCTTCACCCATTAAAGGTAATGAAGTTCATATATATATATATACTGAAATAAGAAGTTGGGTTGTTTACTAAAACCAAGAAATTTTTGTATGCATTAAATAATGGTTACTTTTCACATGTGTATGTGTGTTTCTATGTGTGTTTGAAGGAAGATGTAAGATTATGTTTTTTCTAATTTCATTTTAAAGAGAAAAAAACAAAATTTCAAAACAAGATGATAGGAGGGTAACAATAGTTAATACATTGCATATTGTTATCTTTAAATTAGTTACTCAGAGTACAAGATATTGGCATTTAATTGCCCAAAAAATATTAACACAAACCTTTCTATTCAATGAACTAACAAATTAGCAGTATAGGACAATTTTTTTTTAATTTTGTGAGATATGCTATTGGAATATTGATCAGAATTGCGTTAAATTTGTATAACAGTTTTGAGAGTATGCCATTTTCACAATGTTGTTTCTTCCTACCCAGCTGCAAAGGATATTGTTCCATTTTTTGATATCCACTTCAATCTCGTTTTTTAGAGTAGCGTAGTTTTCAAAGTAGAGGTCTTTCACATCCTTCATTAGATTAATTCCTAGGTATTTCATTTTTTGAATGCTATTGTGAAAGGTATAGCTTCCCTAATTTCTCTCTCAGTAAGTTTGCTATTTATGTATAGGAAGGCTACTGATTTTTGAAAGCTGACTTTGAATCCAGCTATGCTACTGAATTTCCTTATTAAATCTAGCAGCTTTTTAGTGAAGTTTTTGGGGTCTTCTATGTAGAGTATCATGTCATCTGCAAAGAATGATAATTTAATTTCTTCCTTTCCTACCATTATTCCTTTTATTTTTTTCTCTTGTCTAATTGCTCTGGTTAAAGTTTCCAGGATTATGCTGAATAAGAATGTAGACAGTGGACATCTTTGTCTTGCTCCTGATTTTAGGGAGAAAGTTTTCAGTTTTTGTTCATTTAGTATGATGCTGGCTGTTGGTTTGTCATAGATGGCTTTTATCAGATTGAGATAAAGAGCATCTATTCTACTTTTCTGTAGGGTTTTTATCATGAATGGGTGATAGACTTTGTCAAAAGCCTTTTCTGTATCTATTGAGATGATCATATGATATTTTTCCTTGGCTCTGTTCATGTGGTTTATTACATTTATTGATTTAAGTATGCTGAAATATCCCTGCATCCCTGCGAGGAATCCCACTTGGTCATGAGGTATAATCTTCTTGATGATTTATTGTATTCTGTTTGCCAGTATCTTATTGAAGATTTTTTCATCTTTGTTCATTAGGGAAAGTGCCCTGTAATTTACTTTTTCAGTTGAATTTTTCTCTGGTTTTGGTACCAGGGTGATGCTTGTTTCCAGGAATGAATTCAGAAATATTAATTTCCTTTCAATTTCATTAAAGAGTTTGAGAAGTAGTGGTATTATTTCTTCTCTAAATTTCTTGTAGAATTCAACAGTGAATCTATCAGGGCCTGGGCTTTTGCTGGTTGGTAGGTGTTTCATTACATATTTTATTTCATCTGTTGATATTGGTTTATTTAGAATTTTGTACCTTTTTGATTCAGGTTTGGTAATTCATATGTATCTAGGAATCTGTCCATCTCTTTTGCCTTTTCCATCTTATTAAAATACAAGTTTTCAGAGTAGGTGTAGATGGTCTTCTAGATTTCTGCAGAGTCCATTGTGATTTCATCTGTTTCATTTCTAATTGTGTCACTGGTTCTTTATATTGTGTTTATTCTCCAGTGCATTAATTTCTGTGCTGACCTTTATAATTTCTTCCAATGTGCAAACTTTGGCTTAGCCTGCCCTTCTTCTTTAAGAAGTTTGAGGTTCACTATGAAGTTGTTTATTTGTGTTTACTCTCTTTTCCTAATATGGGTATTCAATGCTACAGATTTCCCTCTTAAGACTGCTTTCATTGTGTCCCATAAGTTCTAGTATGTTGTACTGGCACTGTTATTTAACTGTAGAAATTGTCTAATTTCTTCTTTAATTGCATCAGTAACCTATTGGCTGTTCAAGAAGGTGTTATTTAATTTGCATGTTTTTATGAAGTTCTTGTGGTTTCTTTTGCCACTGATTTCCAATTTCATTGCTGTATGGTCTGATAATATGTGTGGGATAATTTCTATTCCTTTTCATTTACTTATGCATGTTCTATGAGTTAATATGTGCTCTTCTTTGGCGAATGCCCTGTGTGCAGCTGAGAAGAATGTGCAATCTGATATGGGGTGGAACACTCTGTAGACATCTACTAATTCCATTTGTTCAAAAGTTTCATTCAGTTCTAAATTTCATTGTTGATTTTTTGTCTAGTTTATCTGTATTTTTGTGGTAGTAGAAGTATTGAGATCCCCCAGTGCAATTGTATTAGTGCTTACATAATTTTTTATGCTGTTAATGTCTGTTTTATGCAGTTGGGTGCACTGGTATGTGTTGCATACATACTTATGATTATTATGTCTTCCTCTTGGATTGTTCCATTTACAAGGACATAGTGTCTTTCTTTATCTTTTTTAATCATTCTTGACTTGAAATACATTTTGTCTGCAAATAGAGTAGCTACCCCTGCTTTCTTCTGGGGTCCTGTCATATGGAGTATTGTTTTCCATCCTTTGACTTCCAGTCTATGAATTTCTTTTCAAATTAAATGTGTTCCTTGAATGCTGCATATTTTTGGATGTTGCTTCTTGATTCATTCTACCAGTCTGTGTCTTTTGATTGGTCTATTGAGACCATTAACGTTGATGGTTATGTCTGATATGTATTGACTAACTCTTGTCATGTTATATTCTTGTTGTTGGTTCCCCTTCTTTTTTTTCTCTCCCTCTGTTTAAATGTTTTCTCTGCATAGTGGATTCCTTCTTTTGGGGTTTATGGAGCTGTAATGCTTGTTATCACATTCTAGAATGTCCTTCAAAACATTGTGGAATGCTGGTTTGGTGGTCATAAATTTCCCACGATCTTCTGTGTCATGGAAGTATATTATTTCTTCATCAGTTTTGAAAGATAGTTTTGTGGGGTCCATCAATCTGGGTTGAAAGTTATTTTCGTTTAGAACTTAAAATACTTTATTTCAAGTTCTCCTTGACTTGAGGGTTTGTGCTAAAAAGTTAGCTGTGATTCTTATGGGCTTTGCTTATAGATGACATTTCTTTTTCCTAGCAACTTTGAACATTCTATTCTTGTGTTGAATTTCTGGAATCTTGACTATGATATGCCTGGATGTAGTTTTTCTTTGATCCATGGCTAATTGGTGTTCCATATGCCTCAGTGAGTCTGTGTCTTCTGGCTGAGACCAGACTCTTTTGGCCTGGAGACATCAGTGCACTTTCCACAGGCCTGAGCTCAGATGGAGCTAGATGGAGCTGTAGATGGAGTTAGATGGAGCCAGCAGCTCTGACTTCTGATATCTGCTGGAGCCCTCTCCAAATGGCTTCCAGCCAATTGCTCTCTTGTTTGGGATTACTGAACCCTCAGCACTCACCACCAGCTAATGGAGTTTTTCACATATGATGCTCCTCTCCACTGGTGCATCTCTCCATGGAGGTCTCTGGGGTCACCAGCACTCATTGTGTGTCCACAGGTTTGAACCACTCCTCTCATGAACTGAGTTCCATCCCTAAGAGAAGGTGCTACCAGCTACTTCCTTCTTCACTGAAGCTTCTCTCTTCACTCTCTCCTTGGGCTTCACTTCATGCTTCAGCTCCTTCCTGGATTCAGGGGACCCACTTTCCTCCTTGTCTTCCTCATGTTTTTATATTCCAGCATCTGGAGGATGACTGTCAGAGAAGCTCTGTCTCTGCTGCTTACCACTCTGCCATCTTGGTACTCTCATAATGTAGAATCAGGAAAAGTGGTTTTGAAGGTTTTGTAGCTTGCCTGTATAGCCAGTCATGACATATTATACAAGCTGTGATGGATAATGTTATTTACTTATCCTGCTCCTACTGATTAAGGACTCTGGAACCCAGCAAGGTGAGTGGTCCTCAGGCAGGGTGCTGGGTCTCCTAGTTGTTGAGCAAATCTACAGGCACTAGGGAGGTGTGGAGCAGCTTGTGCATGGCCAGACATGAGGGACACTCAGGACTCTATTAAAATTAGATACCTTTGGTGAATTTGGACTCCTCTATATACCATAAGTTCATATATATCCATAAGTTTATATATAACACCAAGGGCATTCTTTCAATACATTTGCATTTACGTATTACTCATTGAACTTATGGTTCCTCTGTGTTCATCACAGTTTTCCATACTTTGGGATACAGAAAACGTGGAAGACAGCTATTATATTTGTTTTGTTTCAATAATAAAAAATAGATATTTGAAATAATTCTAGGTAATATAAAAGAAGATATATGGGAAGTATAGTTCAAAGTAAAATAACATCATAAATTCTGATAGTATGGTAGATTTGAAAGAAATGCTCTATTAAACAAAATAATTTCACCTGAGGTAAATAGAGTAGTGTGTGTGGAAGTGTGTTGATACTTTGTCAGTAAAGAAAATATATGAACAATACAATTCATATAGGAAGAACCTAGGAAAGCATAACTTTAATTCCAAAGTATTGAATAAACTCTTTACAGGGATATCACAAAGTTTTTCCCATAATTTTTGTTGACTGGAGTTTGAACATGTTTTGAAAATACATTTTATTTATCAAGAATCAAATGAAAAAATACTAAATGTAATTAATTTACCAGGTGGTGTTCTTCTAATAATTATTAGATCTGAGACATAGGTTTTTATGTGACTTCAAATGCTAGAACCCCAGCAAGCTTTGTTTGACAATTTTGGCAGCTTTATTGAGATAACTGTTCATGATGCTAAGAAGGTACGCTTGTTTTCACTGAGCCTGACAATATTTGATACATGGGTTTTGTTGACAATTGCACCAGCTGGATCCTTGCAGGAGACAAATCTGTCAAAAAAGTCAACTGGTCTGTGTGTGCACTCACACAATCACAGGCATGGCTGACATTCTTCCCAGTGATGCTCAAATCCTATATCTCTGGGAAAGAATACTGGTATTTATAGTAGACTTTAGAAAAATGATAATTAAAATATCTTAAAAATCAGTCATATTCCTATGGGGAAAATGTGTACTTTACTGCAAAATCTGTAATGCATTGCCATTTCAATCAAGAGAAATTTGTTTAAAAATGTGCTGCTTTTTGTATGTTCTGTGTTCAATTATAGTCAATATGGTACTGATGGTTGTATTTTGTTTTAAAATGATTCTAATTTCTTTTCAGGAATGAATGTCATAAGAAGCACAGAGGAGGTCAGTTAAACAGAGCTGATAGACACAGGCTTGGACCTGCACCCACGAGCTCCAGTCCTCTTAAATGCATAGTCATTGACACCAGATAGGATCCTGGACTCTGGGTGAAAGCTAAAGGTGAGGTTGGCATTTGCATATGAAGTGTAGGCCAGGGCGCCTCTCTTGGGTCTAATATTGTAGTTCAGCCTGTGCAAAATTTCCCTCCCTGGATTCATTTACTAGTCTAATTGGAGCATAAATCTTTTGAGAGGCCAAGATAGAAATAAGGGCACTTTTTCTTACACATGAGTGTCCTGTTGGACTGTTTATCCATGACTGAACTGACAACTCTGTATTTCAGCAGATGCCCCAAAAGTCTGAGAAGGAGCTTGTCATGATTCAGCCACTTTCTTTAGAATTGCCTTAATTATTTTATGAATCAAGACACTTTTACTATTCTCAGTCTAAATTCTATAACCTCTTATTCAATAGTATTTGTTTCTATCATTCATCCTAGAAAGTAAGGAGCTGTGATGTGAATTTATTAATTTAGATGAGGAATATCTCAGAGTTCCTAAGAATTTATCACATGCTTAGAAAAATGACCACGATATACTTACTGAGAAGTGCTATGACCAAAAAAACCTGAGATTTTAAAGACAAAATACTAACTAAAATATTAGAAATCTCCTATAATGCTTATCTTCCAGGACAAATGAGAAGCTCTTTAGGAAATACAGAAATAAACTAATCTCTGAGATTCAGGTACCAGGAGCTAAATGTGCATTGTGGCTAAAGGAAAAGATAACTTTTTATTTATGCACCTGGAGATGCCACATAATAGGCATCTCCCTGATGTTGCTAATACATAATTTTAAAATAGGAATAGAAATCACTGGGTTAGGTAGGTCTCCTGCAGAAATCAGCAGGAGATATAAGAGAAAAGAGTTTTATTAAATACAAATTGTTAGTGCCTATCCAGTGGAGGGTAAAATTGGCATGATTCAAGGATTAATTAAGCCATTCCTGAAGTTCTTTTTTAGTTGCTAAATATAGAAAAATCAGCTTAATCCTAGGCAACTACTCTAAGAATAAAATCATTGCATACTAATTCACCGCTCTCACCATCCAGCTACTACCTAGTAGCTGCCAGCTGTGTAGTAGGATTGATGTGTTTTGCCCTAAGCGAAATACACGTTTGTCCTTAGCCACTCAAAGAATGTTGGAAATACCTTAAAACTTAAGGTGTTTCTAAAGTTGAATCTGTATGGATACCTAATACTTTTGAGTGGGACCAGACTATCCAGATCCTGGGAGTTTTTCTAAGTTTTTCAAGGTCTCAGTTCAGTATTATAAAAAGGTAGTGACAGAAGCTACAGTATAAATTTTTACATGGTCTCACCTTAAACTTCAAATAGGTGAGATGCAGATTCAGAAAAACTTTGAGGGAAAAGCTTGATTCAGGAAAGCTTTGAGGGAAAGATTTGATATTAATTCCATAAAGTAATTCAATGTGAAATTATAATAATAACAATTGCAATATTCAGAGATTATAATTTATGTATATTGCATGATCACTGAAATATTATATACATCATCTTGTTAATCCTGTAACACTGTGAGTTACATAATATTGTATTATACTATTTATACTATTTCTTTATCTACCTTATTATGTTTTCATTTTACTTGATGATACTGAGCTTTTTTTTTTACCAGTTAAGAAAATCACCTGAGATCTCTTGGCCTTCAGACAGCAGCAGCCAGCCTCTTAACAATTATGTTTTTCTGAGCTGTTCATCTGGTGAAAGGAATTTTCAAAGAGGCAAAGAAACATCAGAAGCCTGACAGAAAATCTGTACCAAGGTCTCCTGCAGGGAGACTAAGCCACTGAGAGCCATCAATGACAGAGTTCCCTTGTGAGAGTCACTGTTCCTAGGAAAACTTCACGAAGTGTTGCCCGAGATGCTGTTAATTGCAAAGCCCCTAAGAACAAAACACTCGCTGATTGAAATGTGGGCTTTGAACTAGAATCGTGTTTGCCATAAATGTTGATTCTAAACGTCTACACAGGTCCCACTGAATCTGCTTTGTACTGCATTTTAGCAACTTGCATGAAATCACTAGATAATTCACATGCAAATTACAGTTTCAGGTGCATCTGAAGGGTACTTTAGGGAGTTATCTGTTAGGAAATGTTACAGGTTTGTTTTCAACTTAACAAGATGAAAAACACAAAGATAACAATATGCAATAGATCAGCTATTGTAATTGTCCTACTAACTTGTTTCATTATCTTTTTGCTCCTTAAAATAAAAAAAAGTTGACATAGGTGTGAGAATTGAATTGATGGGAGTTGTTATTTATTGAAAGATAATAACATTAATATCAATATAAGACATTTAGATTTGGGACAAGGCAGTCAGTGCTACTCCCTTTACCATGTGTACTGAGTGTGTGGGATTAACTGATAATCTGAGGTTCTGTCTATGGTAATGCTTCTCAAGGTGGCTGGTGGCACAGTGCCATGTTAACACAACTTAGACACATCTATAAGCATTCAACCTAAGATATAATCAATGGAAAATAGCCTATTTGCTTGGAATTGCTGGTGTGAGATATGGAAAGGATAAGGACACAATAGCAAATGCAAACTAAAAGTTATGGTCCCTATGGGGTCCAGAAAAATGAAAGTTAGAAAGTAAAAATTTGTCATTGTCTCTTTAGCTTCATTGAGAGAAGATATCTTCACTACATGCAAGAGGTTATTCCTCTATTGAACAAATAGATGTATTTACAATAGACAGTGTTCTCTCTAAACTTGCACTGCTCGAAAGAACTGTTTATTCAGGTCACTCAACCCAATCTTCTAATTTCAAATTCATCGAGTAAAGTTTTCTTATTTTAATTCACCTTCTTCTATCAGCTTTGTGTCAGGTAAGAAGTGGTATTTAACAGATGGTGCATAAATTCAGTCCATGTCATAAATTATTTAAATGGCTTCCTGTTGCAAATCTTTTTGGGAGATGTGGGTGGCAGTAGCCTCTATTATACTGACCTATAGGTTTGAAAATTGCTAGAGTGAAACCCTAGCAGTCTTGGAAGAGGGGTAGCTGTGATTCACTTCAATGTTCTAAAGGGGCTTGTCTAAAATAATCTGTCAACTTTGAAGTTTTGATCTGTCTAGATATTTTTTAGTCTGTTATAGATTAGAATATCAAATTATTATTACTTTATTTCAGGTACAGTCTTTGGGAGAGAAAATGTGAGAAATATTATGGGTAAATCTGTCGCTTCACAGCTTCCAATCAGCCTTGGCAATAGTGAGGAGAATACTGGCTGCTCTGGATATCATGGGTGTTGTAGCGCTTTTCTCTGTTTCTAGAACAGAATATTACAGACTGTGGAATTTATTAACCATAGAAGTTTACTCAATTCAGTTCTGGAAACAGAGAAGTCTGAGTGCATGACAGGAGCCTATGGCAGTGTCTTTGTGCTGCATTATGATGAGGCAGAAGGGCACGCAAGTATGTAAGACAGAAAGGGGATCTGGCTGAGTTCATCCTTTAAAGGGGGAACCAACTCCAGAGGTGAAAGGAGGAGATGACTTCTTTAATTCATTAGTGAAGGCAAAGCTCTTGTGAGTCAGTCACCTCTTACAAATCCTACTTAATTTCCTGGGTTGTTTTCTATTATTTTTTTTCCTTGAAATATGTTTATAGTACATAATGATTTCGTCCATCATGGGGAATTAGGTACACGCACTATCTTAGTTACTTTTCTCATTGCTGAGACAAAATATCCAATGCCCAAAATTAAAGGAGGAAAGATTTATTTAGCTCACAATTTGGGGAGATTTCAGTCCATAACTGACTGGCTCTGAGGCAGGGTGGCAGAGAGGTAACAGTTCATGATGGCAGAAAGCAG